>NW_015164699.1:578151-639821 GCF_001447785.1 Gekko japonicus
GGGGTCGGGGGGGGGGGTTTGACATCATGGTAGGAATGCACTCCTCTTATTTTGGGTTTCTTGGTGCAGGGGTTTGGCCTGGGCACTGAATTTAGGGGGGAGAGCATATCACCACCACCACTTTTTTTTTTTAACAAAAATGCTTCTTATTTATGTTACATTTTAGAACTGGGACATAACTACATATTCAAAACACCATCCGAGCAATCAGATACTAAGCAAGTTCATATGAACCAATTTTCTAGAACCGACATGGGGTATATTTCCATTGTGGGTGGGAGTGTGACTAAGCTGGGCCAGCAGCATCACTAAAGTCCCTGATGGATTAAAGTACCCTGGCCCTGCTCCTACACCTGACAGACATCAGCTTGTCTGGTGTTGGGGGGGATTGTATTTAAAGGCATCGGGGAGGCTGGGCCAGCAGCAGGGCTAAGGCGGCCGTAAGCATCCCACCTCCTCTCCTACACCTGACAGGCAGCTGCCTGTCCAGTGTAGGAGGGGGAGGAGTATTAGAAGCCACTGTGGAGGCGGGGCTGGCAGGGTCACTAAGGCGTTACTGCTGGGGTGGGCTCCCTCGGGGCTTTAAGCACCCTGCAACCACTGCTGCACCTGACAGACAACCGCCTGTTAGGAGTAGGAGGTGAGTGTGTTGGAAGCCATCAGAGAGGCTGGGCAAGCAGCATTACTGCACCTCACAGGTGGTTGCCGGCCATTCCTGATTTCCTCAACTGTCATTAGCTCTCTGCAGTCTCCTGTAACTGTTTTTTTTTTAAATCCTCAGAACACTGAGCTCAGTAGTTGACCAATCAGAGAGTGGGAGGTGCAAGGAGGCAGCAGCCTGGCAGCCACATAAGAATCAATGGTTTATGCCAATAAAGGTCAACAACTGAATCGAACTGAACTGAATTAATGGGGGGGAGCACATTTTGCCCCTTTTGACCCTATTAGCGGTCGAATTTCTAAAAAAACCTTCTTAGTGAGCATCTATGCCATGATAGGAGTGCCCGAATTTCGTGGTTCTAGGTCCAGCAGTTTGGCCTGGGTGTTGATTTTACGGTGTGGGGACTTTCTTTTATATATATAGCTGGGACCTCTCTTCTTTTATTTCTTACATGGACTTGGAGCTCTAATCTGTTAAACTTTTGGAGCAAGGGATGCTCTGTATTTTTGGTGCTTTTGGGGGGGGGCAACAGTGGGAGGGCTTCTAGTGTCCTGGCCCCACTGGTGGACCTCCTGATGGCACTGGTATTTCTGGCCACTGTGTGACACAGAGTGTTGGACTGGATGGGCCACTGGCCTGATCCAACATTGGCTTCTCTTATGTTCTTAATCTGTTCCCAATAGATTAAACATACCTACATGAATATGTCATGTAAGAAGTGCTTCTATTTTTGTAAGTAAAATTTCTTTCTCTTTGTAATTTGTCTGAACAGCATTTTTCTATTAACTGGGAAATGTGGAGGATTGGGAAAACTGTGAAAAATGCTTCTGTGCTTCCGAGGCAAATGATTTTTTTCTACATTTAACCCAACAGCACATCTTGACTGTGGCAGAAAGTTTAATGAAAGGCCTCTGGATGAGGGCAGGCTAGCCTGATCACATCAGTTCTTGAAAGCTAAGCAGGGCTGGCCCTGGTGAGTGCTTGGATGGGAGGCCACCAAGGAAGTCCAGGGACACTACGCAGAGGCAGGCAATGGCAAACCACCTTGGAATGCCTCTTGTCTTGAAAACCCTATAGGATCGCCATAAATTGGCTGCAACTTGACCACTTTCCAGAGTTTGGTGTAGTGGTTAAAGTGAGCGGACTCAAATCTGGGAGAACCGAGTTTGATTCCCCATTCCTCCACTTGCAGCTGCTGGATGACCTTGGGCAAGCTATAGTTTTGTCAGAGCTGTTCTTTCAAGGACAGTTCTGGAAAGAGCTCTCTTGGCCCCACCCACCTCACAGGCTGTCTGTTGTGGGGAGGGGAAGGGAAAGGCGTTTGTAAGCCGCTCTGAGACTCCAAGTGAAGGGCGGGGTATAAATCCAATCTCTACTTCTTCTTTCCACATTCACCTGCCGCAGAGTTACAGCTCCATGTGATTGAGCTCAGATTCCAGAATCCACTGAGATAGGCTTAAGGTGCTTCTTTATTTACAGAAGTTATCTGTTTGTGCTGGGATCATTTCGCTCTGCAGAGGAACATCACAGACCTCTCCTGCCAACATCCGGATCTCCTTTCCTTGTACGTTATCTCTCCTCCACTTGTATCTGAGATAGCTCATGTGATGTAGTAGTCAGAGCACCAGACTTGGACGGACAACACTAAATCCCCAGTCCACCACCAAGCCAGCTGGGGGACCATGAGTCGGACACTCACTCCGCCTTACCTCCTCCTTCAGAGGGTTCTTGTGATGACAGAGGGAAGAGCCCCCATGTGTGCTCTTCAGCACCAGGAAGGAAGGGCAGGCTAAAAATCAAACGGGAGTCGAGGGTAACGATTTTCTGGACAAAGTGGGTTCTGACCACACAATAAATGTCATTAAGAAGCCACAAGACTCATCACGGTTTCTAGAGAAAAATTCTGCAGAGGAACTGGGATATCACACTGCAACTGCATCCACAGTATTTAATTTGCTTGAATAATATAGGTACAGATAAACGGGTTCACTCCATATACAGTTAACTTGTACTCTCTCTTTTGTACAGTTCATATCTCAATACATTAATACTTAAGCTTTTAATTTATTTACATGATACTTATGTACAGGGTCTCTCTAAATTCAGTGCATCGTCAATACGTTTTATACAATAATTTACAAAGTGAACGTGGTTAATAGTTAACTTAATAAATTTTCCTGCTAATTTAGGAATTAATTTAATTTAAAAAATATTACAACCCACGTAACAAAAGCATGACAGATTAAAATGACATTAGTCAGGTCAAGCTACCTGCTTAAATGAAAAAGAGGGTGGAGGAGGAGAATACATTTGAAAATAAATGAAATCTGAAGACTGTGTTTGGAAGAGGAACTCACCAAGGGATGGAAGGGAGTCTCAGTGTCATTTTGGACTGAGAAATCCCACCATTAAAGAAAAAATAATAATGGCTGGATTTTCCCCCAACCCCATAGTTGTTGGGGAGAAACCAGTAACGGGGGGTCAAACCAATCTGAGAATAATTTCCTCCCACTGGGAGAGCTCCCACCCAAGCGGCAATGAGATCAGCAAGGGTTGCACCCAGAGATTCAACAGTTTGCACCCGTTAACTAAACTTGCAACTGATGTTAGAAAGTGTCTGACTGAGGCGTGGCATCTGTGGGGGGGGGGGGGGGGGGGGGGGGGAGGGAGAGAGAGAGAGAGAGAGAGAGAGAGAGAGAGAGAGAGAGAGAGACTGGTGTCTGGATGAGAGCCCAATTTAGCTCCTGAAAGGAAAGGACACAGCACTGCTAACGAAGGGTGGCTCAGAAACTTATCCATGCGCTGGTTCCACACACGCGGTGGAAGGGACCAGAGGTGAGTGCCCAAACCTTCACCATACCTAATGGAAGTTTGACAGTCAAGGGGAAAGGGTACCTCTAGAAGACCTATCAGGGCAAGGTGTGGTATCACATCACCCCTCCTCCCCCCTGCCCCTGCTTTGAGGACAAGGAGTCCAGCAAAGCACATCATGGTGGACCCACGTAGGGTCCAACATCTGACCTGAAGTCCCTGACCACACCTTATATTGCTTTGGCAGTGGAAGAAAGGGGTGCAAGCTCATCCTTATGTGAGTCGTAGCACCTGTTTGCGAAGTGTCCAAACTGGGCCTTAAAACCAGAGGACTGTGATTCGTAGGTTTGTTTAAAAAAACACACAGTAAAACTAAGCAATGCCTAAAAATTCAGGGACAGACAAGACACTGCAGACCTCAATGGGCCCGGTGTCTGTAAAGATCAGGTGGGCACTAGCAGAGATCCATCCCTCCCACTCCATCAAGAAAGAGCAGTTAAAATTAACATGATGTGTGAAGAAGAAATTAACTTCCTAAGGAAAAATGTGCAAACTCTACTGAGGCGCAGGTTGGACAGCAAAGCCCTTCGCCTCAATGCAGGAAAGCTCGGTGCTCTTGCTTTGGAAAGATGTGCGTGCACACACCGGGCATGAAAAGAATAGGAAGTAACATCACTTTGACTTAATCCTCACCCAGAGGGCTAATCTGTGTCTGGGGTTGCACGGCTTCAGGCTGCTAATTCACCTCCTACCTCCAGAAACGCTCCTACCTCATTAAGCCTTCCCTGACGGAAGCATTTTTTTGTAGAGGAGAACTGTGTTTTTGCAGGGAGAAGCGTTTGACCGCACGAGCACCCGCCTGTAGTCTTACGGGCCAGTCCAGACACAATTAGTCACCTCAGACCCTTGCTCCAGTTTTCAACATGACACTTAGCCCGACCATCTCTCAGTCAGGAGCGCCACAAAGTAAGAAACTGTAATCCTCTGTAATCCTCCCAGGACCACCTGGCTCATGAGTAACCCTATTCAATAAACTGTGTGTGTTTTGTAAAAGAATGGAGTAAGAGAATTAACGGATCAAGTCCTTACAGTTTCCAAAAAGGTGCTTGGGGAACCGCCCCCAAAGTGTTGGGACATGACTTGTTCTCTATGGACTTTGGGGGAAGATTTGGGGACAGCCACTTGGGGGAATTAAAAGTCTTCTGCGCAGCTTTCCCTTGTAATAAGAAACTTTAACTCAGCCTCTTTCCCCATTTACTCCTGCAAGGCAATGGCCAGACATTTATCTGAACAACAAAGCTGGTTGCTATATGTTAGATTGTTCTTTTTCTTTGCAAATTAACACATAAGGTTAATTATAGTAAAAAAGTGCCCCCCCACTTCTCCTCCTGAAAAACAAGTGACCCATTTCACTGCCAGATTGAATCCTGTTCAGGTTTATCCATGGTCTGACAAAATTTCTTACCCCTTAAACTGGAAATGATGTACTCATTTATTTTTAAACCCTTTAACTATGTTTCAGGTAAGGGTTCTCTTTGCTTTCTACTATTTTAAAAGTGCAATTAAAAATTGTCATTTAAAAGGCAAATCTGGGGTATTTTCTTGCACCTCAAGGCTGATGAAGGAGCAACACTGGCCGACTCCGAGTCACGGTTCCACAGTCCGGAATGTGCCCTAAAACCTCACACTCTTCCCCCCCCCCCCATTTCCCCCATCCACTGTGACTGTGGCGAAATGTTGCATCGGCACTAGCCAGGTTTTGAAAAGTGGGTCTGAAAGGAGTTCCGCTTAGAGGGGAGGGACGGGGGAAGAGGCAGAATGCGATCCCACCTCCCAATCTCTGAACTGTGGCTAGACAGCATCATTACCCCACCAGTGTGATGTGACCAACAGTTTTGAAAGCAAGGAAAATCTTCGTCGTCATGGGCACAAGAATGTAATGTAACAGTGGCGACAGTGCTAGCGCCTTCAAGGGGCAACCTCTCACATGGATGTCAGGGAATGCCTGCTACATGCAGTCTGAATGTAAAGTGAATAGAAAAATCCTTCATTAGAAGCAGACCATGACACACACCTTTTCCCTTGGAGCTTTAGATTATCAATGCAGATAATCATTCACTTCTTCCCTTCCCTCCCGGCACAACTCCAAGGTTCCTGAAGCAGCTAAGATGAGAAAGAAGATCCTTCTGGCCGCTCCTGCAGAGACACTGCCCAGCCCAGACATCAAGAACGTTCTGCCAGAGGAAGAAACCAGAAAGCTGGAAAAATGAAAGGGGGGGGGAGACATTCCCCAACCCGGCTGCAGCTTTTGTCCACATGAACGAACATCGCCATCCCCATCTGGCCACAAAAATGGGATAAAACTTCAGAAACAGGAGGTAGCCACTGCGTGTCGTCAGCAGACAACACTATGTGTTAATTGTCTTGAAGCTAAACAGAGCCTTTTATTTTCCCTTTTCCTAGGAGTAATTTGTTAAAAACAAAACCTTGATGTTGCGCTGGGTCAGCTCTTCTTTAAGGTTATTTAAAATCTAACTAATTTGGTCCTAGCTTGATGACATCAAGCTAGTTTACAGGCCAAAGGCGAGTTTAAAAAAACAACAACAAAAGAAAAAGCTGACAAACGTTTTCGGGCACGCGCAGCGAGAGATCTGAACGAAACCGATGCCATCGCATGACGTGAACTGCTATTTAATTAGGATTTCTTTTGTTCTTTTGTCTCTCTGTCTCTCTAGTTGTGCTTTCAGATCACAAGAGGAAAAATAAAGAAAATAAAAACTACATTTAGCTCTTCCACTCGGCCAAAACCGACTTTCCATGCGACTGGAGACAAGGCCTTCGGGAAGCCCCCCCCCCCCCTCACTGCAGAACACAGTACTTTTTGTAGTCCGACTCAAAGTCCTCGTCCATGCTGCTCGTGTCCGCCATGTTCTTGCCATCGATCTTTGGCAGAAACTGTGCATAGTCCACCCCCTGCTGCTCATAGAAAAGGATGTAGGCGGAGTCCGTGTCAATTTCGTCGGGATTCAGTTCCTGGAAGAAGGGACACAGAGGGTTTTTTTCTTCCTCCTCACAATAAAAACCTTCACTTAAAAAATGCAACTCTCCTAAAAATTAAGATTATGCCGGATAATTGTCATATGTGCGGCCTTCTTAGTCAGGCCTTCTAACCTGCCCTCCCCAGTCATTCTGAAGGGAGCCCTTTCATTCAGCCTGGGCCTTGCCGGGGAAGAAGGAGGAGGAGGAGGAGGAGGAGGAGATTGGATTTATACCCCGCCCTTCACTACCCAAAGGAGTCTCAGAGCGTCTTACAATCTCCTTTCCCTTCCCCTCCCCACAACAGACGCCCTGTGAGGTAGGTGGGGCTGAGAGAGCTCTCTCTCGAGAACTGCTCTTACGAGAATGGCTCTGACGGAACTTGTGACTGACCCAAAGTTACACCAGCATCTGCAAGTGGAGTAGTGGGGAATCAAACCTGGTTCTCCCAGATTAGAGTCCACGCACTTAACCACTACCCATGAGACGTGGTTCGTTCTGCACAGGGCTGAACCTCTTTGAGCGGGGAGTCCCAGCTGACGCGGCAGACAGGGTACCAAAAAGGTGGACCCTTATTATAGGTCTGCCAGCTGGAGAACAGCAAGGGGGAAAGGGACGAATTTGGAAAACCCACCCCTCAAAATCTTGCCCTTCGGGATTCTCTGAGCTGATTGCTCACCTTCCCTTCAACTGCTCTCAATATTTTGTGCCTCCTGGAGCACACCCAGGCCACCTTCCGCTCCCCCCACTTCCCGCTTCTCTTTTGGCTACTTTTAGAAAGTCACATTTTTCTGCATACCTGGACTGCCTGTCAAGTAGAGCCAGGTAGTCAGCCGTGCTGGTCTGAAGCAGCAGAACAAATTTAGAGTCCCCTGGCACCTTTAAGACCAACAAAGGTTGTTGGCCTTAAAGGTGCCACGGGACCAGTGTTCCCTCTCAGCTGAGTTAGTGTGAGCTAGCTCACAGTTTTTTAGCCTCCGGGTCAAAGATGTTTGTCTTCGCTCGGGAAGGGATGGCTCCAGAGCAAACTAGTTTATACAGTAGCCGAATCGCTCACTCACAACTTTAATGCCAGTTGCTCACAAAGTTTTGCTCACATGACTCCACAGCTTAGAGGGAGCATTGCACGGGACTCTAAATTTGTTCTGCCTGTCAAGGACACAGAGATTCTCTAGATATCCCCCCACCCCCACCCCCCAAAAAAGATCTGGTCTAGGGGCAACCTTTTTCAGCTCCTTTTTGGTTGGTATGGAGAATGGCAACTTCATGTGTTAATTATTCAAATGTCCTCGACATAACCAGGCTTGTTTCCACAGGCCGAGCCAAGATTCAAGACTTGCTGGTTTAGGAAGTCTACCAGCTAACTCTGGTTTGTTAACAACATCTTCATCTGGGTGTTGTGACAAACTGGGGTTTTCTTCCCACTAATGGGGAAGTCTAAACAAGGATTAAACCGTGTTGGTGATGTCTGAACGATCAGGAAACATTTATCAATGGGGGCGCCATCTTGACTTTCTCCACCAGGCACCCCCCAAAAACAAATTTGGTCTGCATAGAAGAAGAAGAAGAGATTGGATTTATACCCCGCCCTTCACTACCCAAAGGTGTCTCAGAGTGGCTTACAGACTCCTTTCCCTCCCCCTCCCCACAACAGACACCCTGTGAGGTCGGTGGGGCTGAGAGAGCTCTGACAGAAATGGCTCTTTTTCAAGGACAGCTCTTGTCAGAACTATGGCTTGCCCAAGGTCATCCAGCCAGGTGCAAGTGGAGGAGTGGGGAATCAAACCCGGGTCTCCCAGATTAGAGTCCGCGCACTTAACCACTACACCAACCTGGCACAGGACTTTTCTGCTTCCCTCCCCAACTTTTTGCAAAAGAGCAGCACAGGCCAGGAAACCACAAGGCCTGGGGCACCCTGAGGTCAGGCCACTCCGTCAGTTGAACAGCACTGGGAAGCCAAGCGTCAGGTGGAAGCCCCCAGTCTTGCTCAATGAATAGATGCTGGAGTTGTACTACTCTAGAGGTGTCCAGTCTCCAAAACCCCTCTTGGGTGCAAAATCCATCATGACCACCTTGAGATCTTCTCTGGGGAAAGGAAGCGCTTACCTTACAGCTGCTGTCATTGTAACAGTACCACTTGTCGTTTGGGTTTTTGGCATAAGTGACATAGTGACCTCCTCCCATAATTCCTGAATGGCACTGGGAAAAGAAAGGCCTGAGTTAGAAAAAGGGAAGACCCCCCCCCCCACATTGGACTTCACCAAACTCCGCCCCATGTGCTTTCAGATTTGAAGCTTCTAATGCAGCTTTTATGCCCTATGAGGTGGAATTTGCCTTTAATGATAGGAACGAAGGTAAGAAGAGCCCTGCTGGATATGTGACATCCATTCGATGCCTCCGAAAGATTGTGCAAGACCCACGAGGGGCTGCAGGCAGAGCTGCTGTGCACTGGACTGTTCGACTCGAAGAGAGAGGGAGGGAGAGAATATGAGACTATGCAAGTGAGGAAAGCTGAGCCACTGGCCACACGGAATATGGTCCACCCCTCCGAGATTTCGCCAAGTGTTACCGACACACATTCAAAGCCCATCCCTGGAATCTCAAGGATTAGAAATTTGGAAGAAGAAGGGGGGGGGATTGGATTTATACCCCGTCCTTCACTCAGAGTCTCAGAGTGGCTTACAAACTCCTTTACCTTCCCATCCCCAGCACAGACACAACGGGTAGGCGGGGCTGAGAGAGCTCTTTCCGGAACTGTCCTTGAGATAACAGCTCTTATCAGAACTACGTCTTGCCCAAGGTCATCCAGCAGCTGCAAGTGGAGGAGTGGGGAATCAAACCCAGTTCTCCCAGATTAGAGTCTGCGCACTTAACCACTACACCACACTACACCAAATTAAGGCACCCGATCATACCTCCTCTGGTTAAGGTGATAGTCACAGAACTGCAAAAATATACAGTCTTGGACGTACTACATTTTGACTTTTCTGCTCATTTTTTCATCCATTGCAGATTGTATCTTTTGGTTTTTTTTTACAGCCCTCAGTATGACCTTTGGCACACTGCGACGTACATCTACGGGATACCTACAGTACTCTGCCCACCAAAGTAGTACACATTCGGCAGCCTTCTCACTGTGTCCTGGATGACACCTAAAAGCTGGCGATCTGTGGCACAATTTCGATATTTCTTTATTAGTATTTATTGAGTTTATTAGCCGCCCTCCCCAGTAGGACTGTACCACATAACCAGATAAAACTCTGCATAAAACAATTTGGAAACAGAATAAAGCCGTAAAACATCCAGATCAATCCAGTCATCAAATTAGCTATAGTAAAAGGTAAAGGTTTCCCTTGCTTGAAAGCCAGTTGAATCCGACTCTAGGGGGCGGTGCTCATCTCCATTTCCAAGCTGAAGAGCCAGCGCTGTCCGTGGTCATGTGGCCGGCATGACTACACGCCAAGGCGCACGGAACGCTGTTACCTTCCCACCAAAGCGGTACCTATTTATCTACTTGCAGTTTCTTGCTTTCAAACTGCTAGGCTGGCAGGAGCTGGGACCAGAGGCCGGAGCTCACTCCGTCATGCGGCACTCGGGTCTCGAACTGCTGAGCTACGGGCCTTCCGGTCTGCGGCTCAGCATCTTAACCTCTAAAATCCTAACAGTGCCGCTGTCTCATGGGGGGAGGAGGATGGGAGTGCCAAGACAGGACCGTTGCTGTCCTCAACCAAATGCCTGGCAGAACATCTCTGCCTTGTACGCCTTGCGGAATTGTAATATATCCCACAGGGAGTGGATGTCACCCAGCAGAGAGTTCCACCAGGCTGGAACCGGGGCAGAGAAAGCCCTGGCTCTGGTCGAGGACAGCCCTGATCGCTGGCCCTGATCTGAACGGCCCCGGCTCGCCCGATCTTGTCAGATCTCGGAAGCTCAGCAGGGTCAGCCCGGCCTAGTATTTGGATGGGAGACCCCAAATGAAGTCCAGGGTTGTGACGCAGAGGCAGGCAAAGGAAAACCGCCTCTGAACATCTCTTGCCTTGGAAACCCTACAGGGTTGCCATAAGTCAACCGTGATTTGATGGCAAAAGAAAAAAGGAGACAGGCCTCCTGGTTCTGAAAACCAGCAAAGTGAATGATGGCCACCCTTAGCAAGGCCACCGTGAAGAAGGGCTCAGGGTGACACAAAAGCTTGCTTGCAACATCTGAATACACGAAGCTGTCCACTATGGGTATCCTCTCACTCCCACTTGAGGCAACAAAGCATCTACTTGCCACAGTAGCCGGGGCCACGTGGATGTGGCCGTTCATTCCCCAGAAAGCTGAACTCCGTGACAAGAGCAACCAGTTTATGTGTATGCGCATTCTGCTTCATTTACTTGGGTTCTGTTACTTGCAGGGAAAGGGAAGGAGCTGTATGGACCCCTGGACCTTCACCCCAGTATCTGACTCAGCCGAGTACCACTGGCTTCTGCCCACGTTTTCTGGCGTACCTTTCACAGCCCTGAGGGCTAGAAACTCCTTTTTTAACAAAAGCCAGGTCTCCCTCCAAACTGGATTCTGGACCCACTGCCACATTTCAGCACTCTCATGGCAACTCTGCACACAAAGGGACGGTGGGGGTGCCACGAAGAGCAGAGAGAGTTTGAGGCAACCCTGGACATGCCAGAGGGTCCCGGCCAGACTTACGTTGCCCCTGCTCCCAAGTCAGTGGATGAGAAGTGAAGCCTTTCCAAGGCCCCTGGAGCTCCTCTGCAAACTGCCAACCGTGCCAGAGGGGGCTGGCACTTGCTGCTACGGCTGTTTATGATGGAGGACAGCCGCTGCTTTTTGGCAGACAAACAGAGGAGCCAGCGTAAGGCTCAAAAAAACAGAACAGAAAACAGAAGCTAAAAACTGGAACGGAAAGGCAGGTTTAGTCACTGCTCTCAGATGGATGCCTCGATGGGGAAGACGGTGACCGAGTTCTCCTGGGTCAAAAGGTGCTTCTGGAAGGTTTGCGCTGATGCAGCCCGCGGCTCATGAACACAACACACCAGCAGTAGGGGCAGCAAGGGGCTCAACTGGAGGCTTGAATGGAAGAGGTTAGGAACGAGGGAGATGACACTGCCCTTCCACATCATCTGTTCCTCATTTCCAGTGCATCAGGCACCAAAGTCAGTCATCTCTTTGATGTAGACTAAGGTTCCCCTCCTTTCCAGAAGGCAAATTCTGCAGCTTCATCAGACAGATAAGAGCTACGCTGGAGTCCTCAGGGGACATATTAAATACACATGGCCTGCATTACCCGCTGTGAGTCCTGGCAAAAGGTGCTCCCTCCTTGCTGGTTCACAGGACTGCCAGGTAACCCTGATAACTGGTAGGGCAGGGGTGAGAGGCTTACCAGCAGTGGGGGAAGTGTAGCCTGGTGCCGCAGCAATGTCACCGGCAATGCAGGGTGCTCTGGTATTTGGGCAAAAAACAACTTCTACCATAGCTGTTTTGCCAAAATACCAGAGCGTCCCATGTCACCAGTGAGGTGACGGCATCATTTCCATTACGCACCAGAACTGCCACACGGGGCTAGGCCTCCCCCCAGTGCTGGTAAGTCTGGCCAGCTTATTGGTGGCGGGAATGGCAGGGAAACACCCACCCTCAGCGGGGGCTCGGCAGACCGGCCGGTTCAGAGGAAGATAGTTTAACGGTATGAACGTATTCCCTCTGGCGCTTGCTTACTTGCCTTTTTGGCCAGTCACCGAACCCATCCCTGCCCTGTCTGTGGCTGCGTAATGGCAGAGATCTCCCCCCCCCATGACCATTCTATGAACCCCCCGGGCATTTGGGCACCACGGTGACGCCTGTGCGGAGGACACACCTACCGAGATTGCATATAGGTTGTAGATGGGGTTATCACAGCCTTCTCTTTGGTCGTTCCCAAGCTCCTCCTCCCCGCAGGTCTCCAGCTGACCATTGAGGCTGCCGTTGCTGTGCGAGTTCCGTGTGCAAAGGCAGCCGTTGGGCAAAGTCACTTCGTGGTCCTGAGCGGCAAAGAGTTCGCCCTGGCTGCCCCCGAGAGCCTGCCCCCGGCCCAGGCCGTCTCCTTGCTCGGGGGTGACCTTCTGGTCCGGATCGGTGCCGTTCTCGTGCCCAGCGTCCAAGTTCTCTTTGCTACCGGACAGTTTGTTTTTATACAGCTGAGGAAGCCGAAGGCGCCCCTTGCCTTTCCCCAAAGTCCTCGGGCTGCCAGTCGGGCTAATGATCTTACTCGATGGGCAGCCTGCCGTGCATTTCCTTCCGGACGATGGAGACGCTGGGAAGAGAAAGTGCGTAAAGGGGCTGAAATGGACCAGTCAGAGCCGTCCAGGGTTAAGAACACACACACACACGGTTAGGGGGCCTAGGGGGTCACCATTCTGCTAACTTGGCCCAGTTGTCAGGGTGCTGGTCTTTGGTATGGGAACCATAGGTTTGAGCTTGCCCCTGTTGTTTTAGGGAGGGGGCATGGCTCAGTGGTAAAGCGTCTGCTTGGCATTCAAAAGGTCCCAGGTTCAATCCCCGTCATCTCCGTTAAAAGGACCTCTGCCTGAGATACCCTGGAGAGCCGCTGCCAGACTGAGTAGACAATATTGATCCTGATAGACCACGGGGCTGATTCGGTAGACGGCAGCTTCGTGTGTGTTCTACTGGGGAAAATATTCAAGGGGTCTCCAAAAAGGTATGCAAACTAGACAAAAATTGGGGAAAAACAACAGTAATGACTCAACTAACTGCAGGATCAGACCAACAGTGGGAAATCCTGCCTCTCTCTCTCTTGCCCTTGCTCAAACGAGCTCAGGTTGACACAAATGGTTCTCCCCTTATCAATTTTATTTCCACAACAATCCTGCAAGGTGAAAAAGGTGCTGCTGCTGCTGCTGCTGCTAAGAATATTCAGGAGATCAGGGCATAAGTTTCATAGAAAACAACCAGGCCTGTCATCTATGTATTTGTGGTACCTAAGAACTTGAGGATTTACCTCACTATATTCTTTTTTGCCCATTATATTCTAGTCCAAGGGCTAAATTTTTAGCAGGTATTTTATCTGGTCTTAGTGCTTACCCAGTTGAGGAGAAAAAAAATCATTTTTGTTATCTGACATTGATGCATATGTCTCTTATAAAGTTTCACTATTTGCCCTCACTGCAAAGAATATGCATTCCAAGGTGGCATCGGGAAGGGGCATCATTTAGGCCACGGCATTAAATTAGTTGTATTTTGTTAATGATCTTTGGTATTTTTGTATATTCTGACCCTGACCTATAGTTAGTTCACAATTTGTGTTTTACAATTTTGTAACGGCCAATGGCTCATTACAATAAACTAAACTGAACTGAACCGAACCAGGAAATATATTTCTAAGTAGATTTTAACAAGGTGGTCGATGTTCAAGAGGACTTTGCATTCAAACATTAAGCACAACAATAATTCACTCAACAGTTATGTTTGGTCCGACTGAGGTTCCAGGTGCGGGCCAATCGGGAGTCTGTTCCTCTAGCACCCCATACGGGACCACAGACACGGTTTGGGCAGCATTCCTCCTACCTCTGATGTTGCTTAAGATGCTCGAAGCGTTGAGGGAGGAGGGGCTCCGGGTCAGAGCGTCGCCCTCTCCTGCCATGCCGGCGTTCTGCGTCTCTGCCCGCCAACACTCCTCCTGCAGGGTCTGCGGCAAGGAAAGGTCTTCGGCCTGCGGGGTCAGCAGCTTCTGCGCCCAGCAGCTGGGATCTCTGGGCACCAGGAAGGCACTCGGGTCAAAATTCTCACGGGGAAACTTGACGATTTTTTGGGATTTTATCCAGCGACCGTTGACAAACTGGAAGCGCTTCAAGTGGATTATCTAGGAGGCGGGAAGACGAACGACGGTTTTGTTTAAAAAAAATTATTTCAGCCGCGTCCTGCCTGGGTGATTCAATGCCCTTTTCTTTATTTATGGGAATTTATAGGACACCTCTCATATGTCTCCCTCCCACCCACCTCCTGCAATCAATAAGGTAACAATAAAAACAATTTAACCATCATAAATCAAACAGGAACGGGACTAAAACTATCACAGCAAGGAAAACCCAGCAAGAGTAATTTAGCTGCCCAATCTGTCAGTTTACAATTCACTCCTCTTCAAAACCGCCTTGTGAGGCAGGGCCATCCATATTGTACAGATAGAAGAACAGAGACTGAAAGATCTTTACCTGCCACGCCTGAACTGACCCTTGAAGCAAAATTCAAAATCTGTACTTGTCATAATCTGGGCTGTGCCACCAGAGGCCTACTAGGCCCAGGGAGCCTGGCTAGCAGTGGGAGGAAGCTGGACCTACAAATCCCAGAAGTCCTTGAGAAGTTTTGGCACCGATTTTGACCGATAGGGAAGAAGAGGGCTGGGGAATAAAAGAACTGGTACAAGAGGAAAAGCTGTTCTTCTTCCCAGGGAACAGGGCCAGGGAGGCTGCTGTGGAGAAGAAACCCTCATCCTGAGGGAAGGGTGAGTAGTCTAAGGGCACTTGAGATAGTGAGCTAGGGACAGTATATATTTAGACACGTTAGGGCATTTGATTTCTTTTCTTTTCACCCACTTACTGTTATTATTCTGCACCTTGTTGTTTGACCTCCTATAAATAAACCTTTTCCTTGTTGTTTACTCTGCCTGGTCCTCACGCCTATTATGTGGCCAAAAGGGAGGTCTGACAGTCTTGGGAGGGTACTCTAGGCCTTCTCAAGGGATCCTAAATCCAGAGTGGTGGCAGCGTCCGGTGACACCCCACCTGAGCCGTGACAGCACTCTTAACTCTAACCCACATTCTTTCATTCATCCGTGCAAAATATTTGCAGTCAATGGCTAAACCCCAGAGGCACTAGAAGCAGGTGGGAAAGGCTGGAGACACATTCAGACTGCCCAAATATCAGAGCCGGGTATGTATTACCCAGAACTAAGAACTCTCACCAATGCAGACAGGATACTCCAGCCATGTCCCTCTTTGGTAGCAGAGGCCGGGGGCCACAGCCAAGTGGCATTTTGAATGCAGAAGGCCAAGGCCCAGCATCAGCCTCCAGGTTTAAGAACTACACGTATGGCATGGTGGGGGGAGACCCTTGCCTGAGGCCCTGGAGAACCCAGCAACACTGGGAACAAAGAGACCAGCAGTCTGGTTCAGTGCAGAGCATATGCTCACACCCAGGCAAAGCAGAGCACATGCTTTACTTGCTACAAGGTTTAAACCAGGGGTGTCAAACATAAGGCCCGGGGGCCAGAACTGGCCCGTCCAGGGCTCTTATGCAGTCTGCGAGCAACTAGTGCAAGGGAGGGAACAGGAGACTGCTTGGGGGGGGGGAGTGGGGGGAGCCCCTCCAATTGTGGCTTCGGCACGACAGAACAACCTCCTCTGCAGCAGTAAAGCAGCGTGGGAGCATCTGCTCAGCGCTTCACTGCTGCCTCTCCAGTCCGCCTATGTGGGTTTTCCTCTGCAACCCCCATGGGGCCTTGTAGTGAGGATACACCAACTCGGAGCTTACCAGCTGCTGTCCTTTATACAGTTTCTATCTCCGGTACCTCACATTACATTTTATGGCACACATGGCCCGGCCTGACAAAGTGATATTTATGTCAGATCTGGCCCTAGTAACAAATGAGTTTGACATCTCTGGTTTAAACCCTGGCACATCCAGCTAGAAGAATCTCAGGTGCTGGGAGAGGGCCACTGCAAGCCAGAGCATGTGATACAGCGCAAGAGGGACCACAAGTACGAGGTGCCTTCCTATTCTGCTCTGCATGCACAAAGTCCCAGGTTCAGTCTTTGGCATCTCTGCTAAAGGGACTCAGCTGCGAGACCCTGGACAGCCAGCGCCCCTCAGAGCAGACAAAAACGATCTTGATGGACCAGAGCTCCGACTCAGTGTAGGCACCTTCGTGGGTTCGTTTTCACAGCAGAGTGGCAGAGCTCAGCATGCGCGAGGTTCCAGGTCCAATTCCAGACCGCTTCAACTATAGGGATGTCAAGTAACGGGTACTGGGGGGAAAGCCAGTTTGGTGTTGTGGTTAAATTTGCCAGTCTGGTGTAGTGGTTAAATGCATGGACTCTAATCTGGGAGAACCGGGTTTGATTCCCCACTCCTCCACTCGCAGCTGCTGGATGACCTTGGGCAAGCCGTAGTTCTGATAAGAGCTGTTCTTGAAAAAGAGCAGTTCTCTCAGAGCTCTCTCAGCCCCGCCTACCTCACTGGGTGTCTGTTGTGGGGAGGGGAAGGGAAAGGAGTTTGTGAGCCGCTCTGAGACGCCGAGTGAAGGGCAGAGATATAAACCCAATCTATTTTTCTTCTGCCAGAACTCTTGGACAGCCACAGACTGGACTTCCTGGAGGCGCCGTGAGCAACCGGACGGTGGAATTTCACTTCGTTTATCTCCCTCTTTTCTCTCCAGTGGGGGACCCGAAGCAGCTTCCTACATTCTGCCCTCCTCCAGTTTACGCTCACAACAACCCTGTGAAGCAGGTGAGGCTGAGAGAGTGTAACTGGCCTCAGGTCGCCCCTGCCAGCTTCTGTGGAACAGGGGGAAGCATCTGAACCCAGGTCTCCCAGATCCTTGTCCAGCCATGCTCATGGCACCATCGCGCTGGCCTCTTGACCAGAACCGAGAGGGCTCTTGCTCTGTTTCGATGGCCTAAGCAGTCAGGCTCAATACAAGGCGGCTTTGCATGCAGGAGGACCCACGACCTTGCCCGTTGAGAGGACCTCAGACAGCAGGGACGAGAAAGACCCCTGCCTTGTCTCGCTACGGGGAAGTACTGGGCTGGATGGACGGCTTCAAGAGGGAATTGGATAAACATATGGAGCAGAGGTCCATCAGTGGCTATTAGCCACAAGGTATAGGCAGGAACTCTCAGTCTGGGGCAAGTGATGCTCTGTATTCTTGGTGCTGGGGGGGGGGGCAACAGGGGGGGGGGGGCTTCTGGTGTCCTGGCCCCACTGCTGGACCTCCTGATGGCACCTGGTATTTTTGGCCACTGTGTGACACAGAGTGTTGGACTGGATGGACCATTGGCCTGATCCAACTTTGGCTTCTCTTATGTTCTTATGGATACCCCCCAGCAGTCTTTATGTTCTTATGGATACCCCCCAGCAGTCTGACGCAGAACAAGGATGCAGTTTCATATATTGCGGAGCCCCCGTAAAAGGAGATGTACTTTAAGCCAAGCTTCTGGGAGGGCTGGCAAACGGTACCAGGATAGGGGGAAGCCTCCAGAGGTCCAGCTTCTTGGTCGCCAGGCAGTGAGTCTTGCACTTGGAGCAGTAGTACATTTCGTCCTCGCCCAGCTCCTCCTCGCTGGTGAACGCCCGCAAGCAGCTGTCCAGGTTGATGGGCTCGGCCTGACCCCGCCGGCTTTGCTCCACGCTCCTGTGCTCCTCCACGATCTAGGAGCAAGAGAAGAAACAAGAGTGAAGAATATACAAAGGACGGGGCATGTCAGGGAAAACAGATGGCTTGCGGGGTGTGTGTGTGTGTGTGCTCTTTTTTAAATATGGGAAAGCACTGCAGCCTGACCTTCTTCACCATGGGCTCCCTGCCCAGTATAGAAGAAAAAGTCGATTCCCTACATGCAAACCACAACGATTTGATGATGTGATTAGCTGTCTGGCCACCAGGGAGACCTGGCCCAAGGCCATCTAGTGAATTCAGAGCTGAGGCGGGTTTGAGCCCAGACCTCCTCAAGAAGGAGGAGGAGGAGACTGGATTTATACCCTTCACTCAGAGTCTCAGAGCGGCTTACAAACTCCTTTCCCTTCCCCTCCCCGCAACAGACACCCTGTGAGGGAGGTGGGGCTGAGAGAGCTCTTCTGAGAACTGCCCTTGAGAACAGCTCTGACAGAACTTGTAACTGACCCAAGGTCACACCAGCAGCTGCAAGTGGAGAAGTGGGAACTCGGTTCTCCCAGATTAGAGTCCGCGCTCCTAACCACTACACCAAACTGGCTCTCAAGGCCTAGCCCTGCCCTCTAGAGCTCACGGGCTCTCCGACCACCTCTGTGCTGTCACTGCATTTCCTGGGTTTGCAGATCTGAGTTCCGATCGCAGATGCTTGAGCACCTGCTCACCATTAAAAAAACAACATAAACTCAGCTTCTGCATGCTGGTTCCAAGCTGTAATTGGTTCAAACTGGAAAAAAATTGACAGAGGTTCACTTCCCTGTTGTAAGCAAACAGATGAAGAAGAACTATGAGGTTACAGGGCTTTTCTTGCTGTGGCAGCGCCCATCTTCGTCTTGTCTGCCAAAAGGCACAGAGTTAAATGTAAAATGCTCCATTTGGATTGAACGGAGAACTGTCTTTGCATGCCTTCAGTATCTGCTCCTTACGTTCATTAATCTGCTTCCCCCTTGGTTTACTGATGTCCACAGAAGCGTACATCTGTTCATTTTTTCGGTCTGAGCGGGTTAGCACTATTATACCATGACACCAGTAACAATGCCAAATAGTTTAAAAAAACAGTGCAATGGTATAATAAGTGGCAATTGTACTTTTTTATTTTTAAACAGAGACTGTAACAGGCAGTTCTGACGTTAAAAACCAGAACTGCCAGAACTAAAAGTGCAAGAAGCGGGAGAGCTAAGCGGCTCCCACGTAGGCTTGAAGCTGATCATCACGAACCACGGAGGCTGTCTGAGCGTGAGAGATAGGCAAGCTAGTTTCCCTGAAAATCTTTGATCAAGATAGGTAGCTGTGTCAATCCGTCTATAGCCATAGAAAAGAGCAAGAGTCAAGGAACACCTTAAAGACTAACAAAATTTGTGGCAGGGTAGGAGCTTTCATGAGCCGCCGCTCACTTCTTCAGATACAACTAGAATGTGAGTCCATCTGTCCTTATATCTTGTGAAGGATTCCCCTCCTCCTCCCTTAAAACGTTTCACTAGGTGTGGGGGGGATCGCGCTTGACTCTTTTTCTCCACGTTCGACAACTCACCGTTTCAGCCGCTCTTTTTCTTTTTCATCGTTTTGTTCGCTCTTTGTCTTTTTATCCATTTGTTCGCTTCATCACTCGGTGACATCTGGTGGCTCCACTAAACCCCGTTCGGGGTCGCTTGCGCGGCAAGGTCCATTGGGGCATGGCGGGGCACCCACACTTTGACCGTTTGGCTGAGAAAGAGGCTCCCGCCTGCTGCGCCCCGGGTCAGAGCCCCCCCCATCTGGGGCTTGTCTGGGTCTCCGCTTGCGCGGATTCCTCCCTTAACCACGGGCGGGCGAGATGCCCTCGGGAGCGCCCCGAGGATGCGTCCGCCATTTGCGGAAGCCAGACCGGAAGCCCCCTACCACCTTTCCCCTTGAGGCTCACTTGATACCTATGTTGCTCTCTTCTAGGTGCCAGGCCAAAACGTTTCTGTTCACCCAGGCTTTTAATTAAGGGACTGATCTTTTAATACTGTCTGAAAAGTATTACTTTAAAGCTGTCATTATGGTCTTAAGTTTTTATGCTTGGCTTTTAATGCTGTATTTTAACATCTTTTAATGTGCTCATTTTTATTATTATTTTATTCTGTAAGCTGCCTCAGGTGGATTCTGGAGAGATGGAATAACCTTTTTTCTGAATACCTGGGTGGAAGAGTAATCGACCTCACAAAGCTCTCATGCTCATTACACTTCTGCCTGGGCACTTCAAGCTCCTTGACGCTCTGCTTTTCCCCTACCGTCTTTACTGCTGCCTCTCTAGGATCGACAATTTGCCTTGTTGAAAACGGTAAGGGTCCAGTAGCACCTTAAGACTAAAATAATTGTGGCAGGGTATGAGCTTTTGTGAGTCATTGCTCTCTTCTTCAGATACAGCTAGAATGGGAGTCCATCTATACTTATAATTAGACAGTAGAGCGATTTCAGATGCTGAATGACAACAGCAGGTCTATGACAATAGCAGGTGTGATTGGATTCGGTGTGATATGCCTACTACCCCTCTGCATACCATACCTAATCCGATCACGCCTGCTATTGTCATTGGCATTTGGCACCTGAAATCACTCCATTCTACAAGATAGAAGGGCAGATGAATTCACATTCAAGCAGTACCTGAAGAAGTGAGCAGTGGCTCACAGAAACTCATATCGTGCCACAAATTTTGTTAGCTTGGAAATCTTGTTTGCGTCGAAGCTCCCGGGATGACTAGTCCTCAGTTCTCCAGCATCTCTGCTTCGTGCTTGGGAAGCACTTTGAAAGAACCCTAAGAAGTTACTGTCAAGACAGACACAGTAGCCTCGTGCGATGGGTCAGCTAGCAAAGCCTTTTCAGCCACAGTTCCTGGATGGCGGGATCAGCTCCCAGCCCAGACGGTTGAATGAGTGCTGCCCAAGTGGCTGCCCATGAACCGCCCACAGTCTTCCTAAGGAGCTGAGTTAGCAAGCCCAGAAGCCGCCCCCTGTTCGGAGCATCTCTTCTGACCCAGCATCCCCACCGGGGATGGGCTTCATGTCGTCACTCTAGCAGGATGCTCCAAATTTCTGTGCACACTTTGGAAAGAGGAAGAGATGCTTGCTAGGTTCACTGTAAGCGGAGCATAAGGTCTGAGAGACGTTACAGCAAATCACAGAAGCTGAAGTGCTGCCCAAGAGCTGTCAAGCACTGGAGGAGAGGGACCAGTTGCAAGCACAGGAGACGTATGAACATTAGAAACCACCTTATAATGGAGCAGACCAAAAGGTCATCTAGCTCAGTCCTGCCTAGTCTGACTGACAGTGGCTCTCTAGCGTCTCTGTCTTTCGGGACTGATGCTACCTGGGAAGAGACGGACCCCCACCCGGGGAGGGAATTTCACAAGCTGGGTGTCAATGAGAAAAGAAACTGTCCCTACCGGCCACCCGATCACCTCTGACTGGAAGGGCAGGAAGGGTATAGCCTCCGGTTAAGATCTGAACACCTGGGCAGATTCAGACAGGGAAAGAACTGGCTTCCTGAAACCTTCGCATTCCTATAGAGCAGGATAAGGTAAAGCCTGTTTGCGACAGAGAACCCAGTGCTACAGATAATCCCCCAGAGCCACACGATTATAGAAAGTACGGGGGAAATACAATTTGGCTTGATGTTTCTTTTACCCGTTCCTGTGACGTCTGGTAGCGGAGATGAAGTGCCGTGGGGTCCCAATCAACGGCAATGTACGCATTCCCAAGGTAAGCCCCCTCTTCTGTGCAGTCAATTTTACAGCCCCGGCAAAACCTACATAGGGGAAAGGGGCACCTCTGAACACAAAGATCACCCCCTTCCAAAAGAGGACACTGCTGCTCTCGATGTTTCGGCACAAGTTAATTGAAACGGTTCTGAGTGATTTTCAGATGCTGAACTGAGGGAGGAAGTGCCCCGCTTGGTTGTTCAAACACTAATATCGGGAAATAGTGCCAAGAGGTTGGGGTTGGCTCAGCTCGTCTCCCTCTAAGAGGGAAGGAGAGACGGTGTTTGTGTGCACATTTGCGCAGAGTGGCTTCCTCCAAGAAGGTCACAGCCATGAGAAACTAACAACAAAGACCCAAAGGAAACCACAAAATGCGCAAATAATACATAACAAAATAACACATATAGGTGAATATAAATGTATAAATATAATTATAAGTGATCAACAGTCCTTATGCATATTTCCTTTCAGGTACACAGATTAATGAGAAGTCCTCAACAGAACTAGGATGACGAAATGATGAAATTCTCCGGAGTAAAATTCTGTTTCGTGGAAAACCCCTTCTGATAATATCCTTAATAAAATACATAACAATTTTAACTACTACATGTATCAATTACTGAACCTAGGCAATATACACATAGATAAAGGTAAAGGTTCCCTTGCTTGAAAGCCAGTCGAGTCCGACTCTAGGGTTGCGGTGCTCATCTCCGCTTCAAAGCCGAAGAGCCAGCGCTGTCCGAAGATGTTTCCGTGGTCGGCATGACTAAACACCAAGGCATGACTAAACACACTGTTACCTTCCCACTGAAGTGGTACCTATTTATCTACTTGCAATTTCTTGCTTTCGAACTGCTAGGTTGGCGGGAGCTGGAACTAGAGACGGGAGCTCACTCCGTCATGCAGCAACTCGGGTCTCGAACTGCCGAACTACTGACCTTCCACAGCCTGCAGTTCAGCGTCTTAACCACTTGAGCCACCGTAGCTCCTCTAATATACACAGAATCCTTAATAAAATAGTATACATACAGAGGTGTCTTTCCTTATTTCACAGAAATTAAGGAACTATTAAGGACATTATCAGAAGAAGTTTTCCACGAAATGGAAGTTTACTTTGGAGAATTTCGTCATTTCGTCATCCTAGTTCTGTTGAGGACTTCTCTTTCGTCTGTATACCTGAAAGGAAATATGCATAAGGACTGTTGATCACTTATAATTATATTTATACATTTATATTCACCTATATGTGTTATTTTGTTATGTATTATTTGCACATCTGTACAGTTTCCTTTGGGTCTTTGTTGTTGGTGTTAGTCTGTAGCAGCAGGACAAAATCCACGCCCAGGAGCACCTTAAGAGAACAAACATTTTTCCCAGGGCATCAGCTGTTGGGAGTTAAAACGGACCCTGGTGTTTTTCTGTTGGTATATGAGGTGCTACTAGCACAGCCCCAACAGCCCAGTTTGGCCCAAGAAGCTCACCAGAGTTTGGAAGCTAAGCAGGGCCGGCCCTGGTCAGCACTTGGACGGGAGACCGCCCAGGAAGCCCAGGGTGGCTACGTGGAAACAGGCCACGGCAAACCACCTCTGCTCATCTCTTTTCTTGAAAACCTGACGGGGTTCTGAGGTTGCCATGAGTTGGTTGCGACTTGATGGCCCATATTATTAGGTCGCTCCTGAACTCCCATTTTGGTTTCTTTCGGCCTACGAAGACTGGCATGAGTTTTGCAAAGCCCGTCTCCAGCCCCAGACAAACTCCCCGCTTTTCTTTCATGCCTGGCTGGCTTGATTTTTTTCTGCATTCCAGAGGGGGAGACTCACCTGTACCACGGACACCAGGCACACGAGTTGCCGTCCTTCTGAACCACTCGTAGCATGAACGGGTATTGGTACCCCATGCTGTCATCACTGGGAACAGACAATTAATTTTAATGTGTTAAGAACAATGCTCCCTCTAAGCTGTGGAGTCTTGTGGGAAAAAATTCTGCTTTGTGAGCTGCTGGCATTAAAGCTGGGAGCGAGCCATTTGGCTACTGCATAAATTAGTGTGCTCTGGAGCCCTCCTTCCTGAGCGGAGACAAAAATGTCTGAGCCGGAGGCTAAAAAACGGTGAGCTGGCTCACACTGACTCAGCTTAGAGGGGACACTAGTTAAGACCCATTCTGATTGTTCGTTCTTATAAGCTGCTACAGTGCCCAGGAAAGCAATCTCCTCCCGTTTCATCTTCAAACCAACCCTGCAAGGTAGGGTCAGGCTGCGCACACCACCGGCTCAGGTCGCCGAGCGGGCCTCACGGTTGTGTCGGGATCGCTACGATTCGAGCTGAACGTGATGCGCTTGCCTTGCCCTGGTTCTCCCTGTCCAGAGTGCAGCATGACCTCCCTTGCTCCCTGCAGCCACCCATTCGCAGCTCCGCCGCTGCCTCACTCACCAGTCCTGAGCGTGGTTACTGGCTTCCTGGGGAGGGAGGGGGCTGGCCAGGCGAGACACCTGGATCCAGACCGCGTCGTACAAGTCCTTCTTCCGCGTGTGCACCGTGCACGGAACGATCAGAGGCATCCCGAAGAGGCTCGGCCGATTCTTCTGGGAGGAAAGGAAGTACAGCTCCGTCCGCATCTGCATCCGGGATGGGAAAGGAAAAAAATTTAAGCATCTGCATTCGGGATGGGAAAGAAAAATTTATTTTAAAAAGATGTAATTTGGAAACAAAAAAGGAATGCGTAAGGGATGGCCACACACATGCGTGGTTTAAGCACAGAAAGGAGCCTGTTTCTGGAAACACGAGGATCAAGTCAGGGAGCGATGATTGTCTGCCTCTGACTGCTCTAGATAGAGACCATTGAGGTGGTTCTCATTCTCACACTTTCAGGATGTACATATCTATGGAGCCGCATCTTACAGGGTTGGACCCCTGTTCCATCCAGCTCTCCCCAATCCAAGTTCAAGACACTATCCACAGCCTTGCACTGCCTCCACTTACTGAAACTGGAGGTAAGACCATCAGAGAGGGCAGGGGGCACAAGCCATGACCCCATTCGCCAAATCTCAAGGGAGGCTTAAAGTCTTTTCAAGAGGATTATTCTGCCCTAGATGGATTTGGCCACAAAGAAAAGAAGAAGAAGAAGAAGAAGAAGAGCTGGGTTTATACCCCACCCTTCACTCGGAGTCTCAGAGCAGCTTATAAACCTCCTTTCCTTCCTCTCCCTGTGAGGCAGGTGGGGCTGAGAGAGCTCTGAGAGAACTGCTCTTGAGAGAACTGCTCTGAAAGAACTTGTGACTGACCCAAGGTCACCCAGCTGGCTGCATGTGGGAAGGAGTGGGGAATCAAGCCACTCTTAATTATTATTTATTTATTTATTTAACTTATACCCCGCCCTAGCCCACGAGTGGGCTCAGGGTGGCTTACGACACAAAACCATCAAACAATAAATGGCAGCAACAGATGATAACAAAAACCCGTGCCTCATGTCAGACAAGGAATAGCACTACACCAAACTTGCTCTCTTAGGATTATTTATAACTCGTCATTGTCACATGCATTTACATAGAATTCTACTCATTGAAAAGGGCACACACGCACACCCAACTATGTAAAAGGTCTTATGGACACACACACACACACCACTTTCTACTCACCATCTTTCTGTGGATGGCAATTATGTAGCCTATGAAGGGGCTGTCTGAAGGAGAAGGCCGGTGGCCGTTCACCACCCCGTTGGAGAGACCGTTCTCTGACCTGCATGGCACGACTGTGTTTGGCATCCCGTTTGGGATCAGGGTGGGCCGGGGAAGATCCCCATTCATCATCAGCATGCCGATCATCCCGTTGGCTGCTGGCCCGCCGCAGAAATCTAAGCCCAGGAACAAAAAGATACAGGGTTACGAACTTCAGTTCACCAGGCTGGTACCATTCAAGAAATGCAAGGTGAGCAGTTTGCTTATTATCTAGTTTTGTGTGCTCTACATGGAGAAGAGCCCGAATTCTGATATAGGAGCACCTGAATTCTCCTGAAAATAAACAGGCACACTTAGTGTGTGTGTGAGAGAGAGAAAGTTTAAGCAAGGGCATCAAATTCCTAGTTCCCTCTGAGCTGGTCAAACCTATGCTTGGGCTGCACCCATTCGCACTGCAGGGGGGTGCTTCATATGACTGAGTGCTCCAAAAAGTATTGCCTGGCAGCCATTTGTAAGAGGCCGTCCCCCAAACCCGGCGTCTTCTCAGGGGGAACCGCCCACCCAATTTATTTTACCTGTTTGCACTGGACTTGGAGAAGCCGACGTGGGGGATCCAGGGATCGGCACCTCGAACGCACACAAGCCGCTCCCAGAGCGAACCTTCTGGTTGTCTTGAGGAAAGTTCTTTGGAAAGGGAGAGAAGGGGGGAGGAGATGAGTCAATGTTATGACACACTGGGTGCTTTTGGTCTTTTTAAGCTCTGCGTCATTCTAAATTCAGTCACCGTTTCAAGTGGACCCCGTTCATATCTGGCTAGCACCTTGGAAAGCCAGCTCTTATTTATGGAAAATATTTTTGCCCAGCCTTTCTACTGCGCACAGCTCGCAGAATCCTCAAAACATAATGTACCTAATCGGCAAGCAAATAAATTAAATAATGGTAAAATACCTGGCACCATTCCAAGCTGCTCACCCATCGGGCACCATCCCTTCTTGAGCAGCTCACCTTCTGTGGCCGCTGTGGGTAAGCCCCACACCCCAAAACAGACTTATATTTGGCCATCAGATGTTACCAGTTACTAAAGGCGACGAAACTGTGTTGCTGTTGCCCTGATTCACGACTAGCACCAAGACATAGAGATGCAAGGTGGGAGTCTTGGGGTCCCTCCCTCCCCATCTCTGCCTTCAGCAGTGGCCTTGAGCACTGCCGGACACTCTTTCAAGGCCCAGGAGAGCACCAAAAGCAGTATCTGATCGGAGCGTGAGCAAAGACAAGCTGGACAAGGCCTTGGAAGCCATTGAGTCCACTCCACTCCACGCCCCGCACACACCCCCCCCCGGGGTAGAAAATTCAGCCTAAGGCGGTCCCCGCAACTGGCGTTAAAGGGGAAGGCCAAGGGCACAAGGCAAGGGAAGTGGGGCTCTCTAGACCAGGGCTGGCCAAACTGTGGCGTGGGAGCCACATGCAGCTCTTTCACACATACTGTGTAGCTCCCAGCAGGGCGGCCAGGGAAGCGAAGGGGAGGCGTGCCTCCCTGATCGGTCTTCCCTTCCCCAGCCAGTATTCCCCTCCCCGGGGACGCTTGAGGTGAAGGGGAGCAAAGAAAAGAAAGCAACTTTAACTTTAAATGTGTTCTCAAAAGTGTCCCCCCACGGGCTGGCTTGGAGAAGACATTTGTCTCTTTAAATCCCTTCTTCAAGCCAAGCTCACCAGCGTGGGGGCAGGGGGGGCTGGGAGGACGCATTTAAAGTTCAAGCTGCTTTCTTTCCACCTCTCCCTCCCTTCCTCCCTCCCCCCATCCACTTTCTTTCCTTCCATCTTTCTTTCTTTCTCTCTCTTTCTCCCCTCCTTCCCCATCTAAAGTTACCAATTTAATGTTGATAAAAAGCAAATTTGCATATTTTCCAATAAAAACGTGTGTGTGATATTTGTTCATGCCTTGTGGCTCTCAAAGATCTGACGTTTATACTATGTGGCTCTTTTGTTAAGCAAGTCTGGCCAGTTTTCTCTATAGACTGTGGGGAGAATCTGCCTAGGCCTCCTCACGGGCCTCCGTTTTGCAGCAGCTCACTGTGCTCTTGAAGGGTCTTCCAGAAGAGGTCAGGAGATCGTCTTGCTTCCTGCTGCCCCCCCCCAACACACGAACACCCCAGTCTGTCTTGTACTGAATCAGACGACTGGTCCACTGAGGTCAGAACTGTCTACTCAGACTGGGAGTTGCTGAGACTGGGGTCTCAGGCAGAGGTCTTTCACATCACCGACTGCCTGGTCCTTTTAATCAGAGATTATTTATTTATTTATCAAATTTAACCCCCCCCTCCATAGGGCTCAGGGCGGCTTACAAGGCAAGAGATCTTGCTACAATAAAAACATAATATTCCTATAATATTAAAAACATACTATACAATTTAAAAACCAGTCCGAATTCAAATAAAGTGCTCAGTGTTCTTCGAACTTCAAAAAACCCAAAGATGACGGACCAAGTCCAAGAAGTTCCCAGTAGACAGTCAATGGCTTCAATGTTCAGATGTTAAAATGTTCAGGTGTTCCTTCTTAGGGTCTCTTTCACCCCCCCACGATGACAATATAATGGGGGGCGGGGGCGGCCCCTACTCGAAAGCCTGGTGGAAGACCTCCGTCTTGCAGGCCCTGCGGAACTGCATCAGATCCCGCAGGGCCCGGATCTCCTCTGGGAGCTCATTCCACCAGGTAGGGGCCGCCACGGAGAAGGCCCTAGCCCTCGTAGCGACCAGTTTTGCATCTCTGGGGCCCGGAATAGTTAACAAGTTTTTGGCCCCAGACTGTAGTGCTCTTGGGGGAACATACAGGAAAGGCGGTCCCTCAGGTAGGCTGGACCCAGACCATGTAGGGCTTTATAGGTAAGAACCAGCACTTTGAAGCGAATCCGGTACGCTATTGGCAACCAGTGCAGCGCTTTCAGCACAGGCTGAATGTGGTCCCTTCTAGAGAGACCCATCAACAGCCTGGCCGCAGCATTCTGCACGAGTTGCAGCCTCCGGATTTGCGACAAAGGCAGCCCCATGTAGAGAGCGTTGCAGTGGTCTAGCCTCGAGGTGACCGTCGCATATCCCGGCCTGACTCAGGCCCAGGACCTCCGTCTTCGCCGGGTTTAGTTTCAATCGACTCAGCCGGAGCCAACCAGCCACAGCTTCAAGTGCCCGGTGCAGGTCATCGGTACTTGAGTCCAACCGGCCGTCCAACATCAGATAGAGCTGGCCCCTCCCCAGCATAGACAGTTGCACAAGGAAGCGTCTTTTAGAAGATCCTTTCACAGACTGTGTTATGATGCTGTTTGCCTCTTTTTAACGCACAGGTATTGTTTGTACACCAGTCCAGACATAGGTTTACATCAGCTGCCTTGAGTCCCTCAAAGGTGGGGGGAAAGGTGAGATTTAAACGTTTTAATGAAATAAATAATAAAAATATGCTTCTGACTTGGTACTCAATCCCAGTTTGCCCAAACTCTAAAATCAGAATCCCTAACCCCCCATTTCCCTTGAAAAATGTGTATTGTACGTGTATTGTAAAAATTCCTCATGTTTTATGTGAGCCACCCTGAGCCGGCTTCAGCCAGGAGGGAGGGATAAAAGTCTAATAAATCAAATCAAATCAAAAATGGGCTCCAAAATGTTTGAAAAAGTGCCCGTGCCAGAATGCACCATCTACTTTCTCCCCAACACATCGAGGCTTCTTTTCTCCGTTTCTCATTTGGTTTTGATCTTTTGAAAATTGAGTTCTTCTTAACATCCTGACTCGCAAGCAAATAGCTGTGATGTTACCTTGATATTTGAGTTGAGCACTTCCGCCAGGAGGATCTGCTCTGGCTTCAGCCCGCAAAGGTCACTCAGCTGCTTTTTCAAGCCGGTGTATTTTTCATCCATGTTCAGCCTCAGTCCATATCGAATGGGGGTGGTACCGTCCAACTTAATCACTGAGACAGCAAAGGGGGGGGGGCACACTTTTAAAAAGCAGATTAAAACAACAAAACGGGCCTGGTCTGTTATTTTTATGAGATTAGCAGGCGGCTGTTCCTCACTTATTCAATTGTGAAGGAAAATTATAACCAAGGAAGCGAGTACTCCATGGGCTGACTCTGTGATAATTCCATCAATGTCCGCTTTCAGCTAAAAAAAGCAAACCCTCATGATCATGGACTTGGGCAGGAGGAGGTGTGTCAGCACTCGGCTCTCGTGGCCCTTTCTTCTATGCCACTTCGGGGTCAGGAAGGAATCTTCCTCCAGGCCAGATTGGCCCAGGGATGCTGGAGGTTTTTTGCCTTCCCCATGGCATAAAAAGCAGGGGTCACTGGGGGAAGTGTGGGGGTTGCACTAGATGAGGCCCCTTCCATCTCGACGCTTCCACGTTTCCTACACAGTACAGTTCCAAGTCAAGACTTTACATGTAGGTTCCCGTGAGCATTGGCACTGCAAAGCCCATGTGATAACCCCGCCATGCTAGCAGAAAGCGGCTCATCTAGACCCAGAGCGGAGCTGTCTTGCAGTACCGGGGGGTGGGGGTGGGATCTTCCATTCCCCACACCCACCCACCCCCCACCAGCAGGGCAATTCCTTGCAGGCATAACGCTGAAGCACCTGGGGTTCATCACTCAACTGCCCACCTGTAATCTCCAAGTGCATGTAGCTGTCCATCGGGAGGGGCAAGGATAAAAAATTAAAAGGGTCGAAGCGGACGCTGACGTGCCCGCAGGTCTTGCACTTGACTTGAGACCGCAGCTGCCCGTGGAAGAGGTCCACCACGATGGAGCGGTTCCTCCGAAGATGATTCTCCCAGGCCTGAAAGAGTGAGAAGGGGTGGGCAGAAAGACGTTCAGTCCCAATGAGGGGATGCCAGCAACTTTTTAAAAGAGAAGCAGAGATGGGTAAGAATGGGGGTCCCCGGATCTACGGCAACCCAGTCGCTTGACCACTGAGTGATGGGTCTGGGTCTTGCTGGGGGAGGAAAGTGCCTGGGCAGGAAAACTGCAGATGGAGGCCCACCTAGCTGAGTGTTCCTTCAGACCTAAAGACGATGAGTCCTACAGACAGAAAACTGGCCATGTCGGATCTCCATAGACAGATCCAAATAATCTCTTGGGTTTTTATTTCCCCAAGGGGAGGTCTCCATTGCTTCTGTATCCCAGTATGCCTTGCTACAACCAGAGGGACTTTTTAAAAAAATGGAAGAGGCATAATCTAATCTGCAAAACATCTCCTCCATGCCATTTTAAGACTGCAGACCAGGGCTTCTATCATATGCAACGACTCCTTCTCCTTCTCCCTTCTCTCCCCTCCTTCTCCTAGTTTTGGATTTTGCTGACTTCAGGCCTGAAACTAAAGCTCCTATCTTGAAAGCAGACAAAGTGCCTTGTAATTTGTGGGGGATGATCCTAGTAAGACCAAAAGGTTACTGCTGCTCCTCCAACGTCTTTGAGCATTCTGCTTCTTGCTGCCCTGGGACATGCAAAAATCTGGAGTCAGACCTGATATTTAACACCCACATTAATGCAGCTAAAAAGAACTCTGACGGGTTTCCTTAGACGATACAGAGAAGGCGACAGTCAAGAGGAAGGGGAAGGCATACGCCACAACCCTCCAGCCACATACCTCTGCGGCTACTTCCCAGTCTGGCCGTCCGTCACTGTCTTTCAGTTCTACATATGGCTTATCATGAACTCTGTTCAGATCCTCGTGAAGACCATCCAGGAGAAAAGCCAGGAGCTCTTGTGAGTCTTGCTGCTGGAAGCCATTAAACCTGGGTGCGTATTTAGCTATTGTCCACTGCAAAATGAAGCAAACACAACTAAGGGCTCGGTTGTTAGGCGGTCTCATCCTCCGCAACTCAATCACAATAAAATTCAAGGCCAATTCAAAAACACACATTCTCCCATATTTTTGACTCTCGAGTGGTGCTCTGGACTGTATCACAATCCCCTTTTCTTCTTGTTTGAATTGAAGTCAGAGCAACTTTGAAGTGTTTTGGTCGCTGCATTATGTAAAAGCGGCTCCGATTCAGGATTCTAGAATTAAAACTAAAATGTGAACAACTGGGTGTCGAGGGAAGAAGAGTCTCCATTTGCTATTATGTGAATCACACACAATTCTTACCCGCAGTTTCAAAGGAGCAATGTTCTTTTGAGTTCCACTCCACAGTTCTTGAATCAGATCTCCATAGCACTTGGCCATATGCCCCTTCATACCTATTGGGTTCGTCCTAGAATTCATCAGAGAAGGTAATAAAGCCATTTAGTTATCAGCTGCATTTTTCAATCAAAGAACCAAAAGGCACAAAGAACCAACCTATACATTATATATTTATTCTAAACATTTACTGGCCCCCTTCCTTCCTTACGGAGCTCAAGGCAGCTTACAATATATAAATAAAATGGAGTACAAAAAAAATACAAAAAATGAAAATTTGAAAATAACAGATTAGGATGGCTTTAAACAAATGCGGTTTGGTGTAGTGGTTAAGTGTGCGGACTCTAATCTGGGAGAACCAGGTTTGATTCCCCACTCCTCCACTTGCACCTGGCTGGATGACCTTGGGCAAGCTGTAGTTCTGGCAGAGCTGTTCTTGAAAAAGAGCAGTTCTCTCAGAGCTCTCTCAGCCCCGCCTGCCTCACCGGGTGTCTGTTGTGGGGAGGGGAAGGGAAAGGGGTTTCTAAGCCGCTCTGAGACTCAGAGTGAAAGGCGGGGTATAAATTCAATCTCCTCCTCCTCCTCTTCCAAATAAAACTGTCTCCAGCTGCCTCCTAAAGATCAAAAGTGAGGGGGCCAGTTCCGCAGAATAAGGTGGCAAAATTCCAAAGGGTACCTCTTCAATATCCAGGAGAATTGAAAGCATTCGTGTGTGTGTGCGTGTGCATGAGAGAGCACGAGAGATCCACTGCATCAAAAGCCTCCCCTGCGTGATGAGAACTATAACATCAGGGAAAGCTTCAGGTGAGCAGCTGTGTTGGTCTGAAGCAACAGAACAAAGTTGGAGTCCAGGGGCACCTTGAAGACCAACAAAGTTTTATGCTGGGTGTAGGCTTTCGTGTGCATGCACACTTCTTTATTAAGTTTCTTTGCATTTTCTCTACATGCAGACTTTGCTTTTTTTTTTAATGAGCATGAGCATTAAAAGCATATGTAATGACATATCTCTCCCCTATCCCATTTCTGAAGGTGTGTGCAAAGCAGTATTCTATCACTTAGGCCTGTGCAGGAGAGCTCGAAGGAGACAAAGCACTCACCCGAACTGACAAGCTGTCTTTCAGCTCCAGGGGAAGATACATTTACCAAGGCATTTTTTTTGTTAACTGATTAAGATATTCTCTCTCGATTGATCTTTAGCGTATATTTTGGTGGTGTTTCAATACCTCCTTTCAGGGGTCATTTCCTGCAGGAGCACACAGGAGCGGAGCTCCGGCAGTAAAGAGCCCAGGGGGCGGGCACATGCAACAAGCCCCACCCCCTGCTCCCAGCAGCCCTCAGTCAGAGCAAGAAGCAGCCAGGTAAGCTGCAGAGCTCCCTCTGCCCCCCCCAGTCCAAAACAGTCCAGTGGCACCTTTAAGACCAAGTTTTATTCAGGTACAAGCTCTCCCTCCTCTGCGAGGACAGATCTGCACGTCCCCCCCACCCCGATAGCTAGCAATCCAAAACAGTCCAGTGAAGCCTGAGTGGTGGGTGTTGCCTTCTGACACACCTCCAGTGATGTCAGGGGGTGTGGCACATGCAAATAAGTGATGCTAATGAGTTCCTGCACCTCTTTTTCTACAAAATGACCCCTGCCTCCTTTCAATGTATTACTTCGGAAACAATGGTTGGCAATGGAGGACTATTTATTGCCACCTTGACTGGTTTTAATTTCATGTTTATTATTTGTGGTTTTAATTATTTTTAAAATTTTAATTATATTTAATTATATATCAACTGTATTTTTAATTGTTTATAGTGTTGTAAATTGCCCAGAACCTGCTCTGCTTCATAAGTTTAAGTTTAGTAAAATAAATATTTATTTATTTATTTAATGACTACCCCACCCTCCTCACCATAGGAGGCTCAGGGCGGTTTACATGGGATATTACCCAGCTAAAACAAATATAGATAAAATCATAAACAATATAAGTATAAAACAATTACAAAGTGCTAGTGCTAAGAGGTTAGCTCAGAGGTTAAGTTAGCTCAGAGGTTAAGATGCTGAGCTTCTGAGCAGAAGGTCGGTAGCTCAGCAATTCGAGACCCGAGCGCTGCATGACAGAGTGGGCTGCCGTCTCTGGCCCCAGCTCCTGCCAACCTAGCAGTTCGAAAGCCAGAAATTGCAAGTAGATAAATAGGTACCGCTTTGGTCAGTTTTGACTAGCATTCGAGCAAGGGAAACCTTTACCGTTACCTTTTAGTGCTAAGATGATTCATGTGCGATGGCGGGCATGAGCAGCATCCAACAGAACAAACAATCAGCTACCATCGTAGTCTGGGTTATGTATGGCTGTTAATAATACTATTAGTATTAATGTTAATGTTGATGTTAATATTGGGTCCAGGGCCTCAATTTGTATGGTGCGGCTCCCTAGTCGAAGGCCTGGTGGAAGAGCTCTGTCTTACAGGCCCTGTGGAACAGTAAAAGGTCCCGCAGGGCCCTGATGTCTTCCAAGAGCCCGTTCCACCAGTACGGAGCCAGGACAGAGAATGACTTGCCCTGCTTGCCTGGAGCCATCCTCGTCATGGTCTGGCCAACCTTGCTCTTCATCATGCGTTAAACATTTCACATGCGCCCGTATTTACATCCACGTAACTATATACTGTGAGCTGCCTTGAATGGCCGTTATAGCCGTAAAATTTCCCAGCCCTCAGAGCTGCGGATTGTTGTAACAAGGTCATTTACCTGTTCAGCTCATAGAGGTGTCTGCCCGAGATGAAATACCGCGTGAGGGGCTGTGTGTTGCTGACGCACTGGATGCTGGAATTCATGAAGCAGGTGTTCCCGAGGTTGCTCAAGCCGGTAGCGCCCTTTTCAGTAGGAACTGGGGAAAGCAAAAGAGCAGAGCTGGGCTTGCCGTGGGTATATTTGGCCAGGAGACAGGAATGGGGGGGGCGCGGGGGAGAGTCGTGGGGAAAGGGATCGGGGTTAGCCACGCAAGCGCCACAGGCTGACCACCTCTCCTCTACAGCCCTCCCCAGCTGACCGTAAAGCCCCGGCATCTCAGTGTTCCGAAAATCAGAAACTCTGACTTGGGCAGGATAAGTCCACACCAGCAAGTAGGAGGTCTTTGTGCTCAATATATGCTGGCAAAAGACTGCAGGGAAGACCTGCTTGAATGGTCACACATGCCAGTGTTTGTGCCTCTCTCCCCCACCACCATACACTCTCTCCAGCACTGCCATGCTAACATGCACACAGTGGCTTGGATTGAATCTGTGGTACACATACACATAGGTTGCCACGGAACCAGAACTGGAGAGGCTTGCAAAGACAAGAGTGACCCCAGTTGTCAGAAGCTGAATGGCCAGAAGCACAGATACCCACCCACTCCCCCACCTTCCACTGACTGTACTAAAAGGGGTGCAATGCTCACCCCTCCCGATCAAACATTCTGGCCTAGTCTACACATGTACTGGAATGGCAAGGGAAACAGACTGTACCACTTCAGGCTGCAAGTGGGGAGAGGCCATTTTTCAAATTCTCTCCTGCGTTTTGTTTTAAAGTAAACAAAGAGCGGGCTGGGCCAGAAGGAACATGTCTTCCTGACTTGCTAGTTTTCCAACTGCAGGGATTTCAAAAAGAATGCGGGTGGGCATCCAGAAATCAGATTCCTCCCTAGCCCTCGGCATTAATACAGCCTGTTCTACCTCCTAGCTGTGTATGTCTACCAGACCTTAACCACTGATTTGTTTCAGGCCAACTCTTACCCTTGTTCCGGTCAATTTTACTGCTGTTTGCTATAAAGGACATCTCCTCCGGCCAGCTCATGTCTTTGTTCCGGACTGAAAGAGATAAATAGTACGAAAGGTTTAGCGAAGATGCACGCCTCAAAATTCAGACTGCAGCTGCAGGAGGAGTTGCAGTCCGCTCAGAAACTCTCCTTCACAAAAAAGCGATTCCAAGGAATAGGTTCCTTTCCAGTCCCCGAGAAACCCTCAAACCTCCATGGATGAGAAAGTTTCTGAACTGAGCTGAGCTGCAAAATGAGTAAGATCTGTATGCCCTAACTCAGAAAAAACGCACACACAAAATGAGACCAAAGGAAATACATTCACAACAGACCACTGTCAGCTTACCTTCAGCCCCAACAGGCAGAAATCGAAGTTCTGAAGTCAAGCCAACGGGTAAAAATGAAGGATTCCTTACACCTATTCCTTCCTCCTGGCCTCCCTTTTCCCAACAACTCCCACTAGGGTGGGTTCCTGCTTTAAGGTGGCCCACTGCAACTCCCCCCCCCCCTTCTCCTTCCTAATCCTATTCTGTATTCAGCTCTTTAGTTATCTTCTCTGGACCCACACACCCCTGACACAAAGAAAAGGAAAGGAGCCCAACTTCTCTAACATCCGAAAAAGCTGGAAGTGGAGAAAACAACTTCAGGCCACACGTTTAAGAAAGGGGGCACGCTTCCTTCTTCTGAAGGGCAGCCGTCCTCCCTTCCTGTATCCAAAGAAATCATTTTCACACCAAGGGGCACAATCCAGAGGGGCAGCCGTGTGAGTCTGCTGCAGCAACAATGATGAAGAATCTGGTGACACCTCAAAGACAAATTCACGGTGGCGTCAGCTTCCACAAGCCAAGTCTATTTTCGCTTGATGCATGGGCAGAGGCAGCACGCGTGTGTGTGTTTGTTTGTGCGTGGGGGGGGGGGTTTGCTACATATTACAAATAGAGGCCAGCAAGTTTCAAGAATGCAAGCGACAGGGTGTGTCCCATCAATCTGGGGAGGACAGATGCTAAGGTGATTTAGTCAAAAGAGTGAAAGATCCAATAAAGAGTGGGTGTGGACCACTACCGTCCGGTGAAGCCAGATTAAGAGTATCAACAGACACTTAGAGAGGGACAAGATTCTAGTGCAGTTGCAGCCAACAAGATTTTCAGGCTGAAAGCTTTCGAAAACTTACACCCTGAACATTTTGTTGGTCTTTAAGGCATGACTGGACTCAAATCTCGCCTTCTACTGCAGGCCCACATGGCTTCGTTCTTCAGTCACACAGTCGAGTCCAATTCTTCGCGACCCCGTGGACCACATCACGCCAGGCCCTCCTGTCCTCCGGAGTTTGCTCAACTTCATGTCTGTTGCATCGATGACACTGTCTAACCATCTCATCCTTTGCTGTCCCTTTCTTCTTTGACCTTCCGTCTTTCCCAGCATCGGGGCCTTCTCCAGTGAGGGCTCCCTTCTCATTTGGTGGCCAAAGTATTTGAGCTTCAGGATCTGGCCTTCCAGGGAACAGTCAGGGTTGATTTCTTTTAGGATTGACTGATTTGATCTCCTTGCAGTCCAGGGGACTCTCCAGAATCATCTCCAGCACCATAATTGGAAAGCATCTATACTTCTGCGCTCAGCCTTCCTTATGGTCCAACTCTCGCAGCCATTGCTTTGACCATATGGGTCTTTTGTTGGCAGGGTGATGTCTCTACTTTTATTAGGCTGTCTAGGTTTGCCATCGCTTTCCTCCCAAGGAGCAGGCGTCTTTTAATTTCATGGCTGCAGTCACCGTCTGCAGTGATCTTGGATCCCAGGAACGTGAAGTCTGTCACTGCTTCCATGACTTCCCCTTCTCTTTGCCAAGGAGTGATGGGGCCAGATGCCATGATCTTAGTTTTTTTGATGTTGAGTTTCAAGCCAACTTTTGTGCTCTCCTCTTTCACCCTCTGCAAGAGGCTCTCTTCACTTTCTGCCAACATGGCTACCCACCTGAAACTCAACAGACTGTCTATAGGGAGCTGGCCACTCCTGGTCGTGAACTCAAGCCTGATCAGTTCAGCTGCTTCACAATTTTTTTAACTCCCAAGCAGGGCAATCTGTAAGTCTGGTTTGGAACCTCATCCACCTACGGCTTACAAGTCCGGGCCTCCTGTCCATAACAAATGTTCTCCTGTCCTGTATTTGTTAAAGTCAGGCAAAAGGCAATAATTCTAGGGAAAAGTTGAAGGCAGTAGGAAAAGAGGAAGACCCAATGTGAGATGGATACAAAGGAAGCCAGGGCCCTCAGTCTGCAAGAGCTGAACGAGGCTGTTAACGACAGGAAGTTTTTGGAAGTCATTAATTCATAAGGTGGCCAGAAGTCAGAAGCGACCTGTCAGCACAAAACACACACTCGTATTTGCTAGTCTTTAATGTGTCACCAGATCCTTGTCCTTTATGCTGAAAGGGTTTAACAAAGATTTGGTACGGAGGATGTGCCATTGCTTAAAATGTCCTAAAAACTCAGCAATACAGGTGAAATTAAAACAACAACAACACACCAAAGGATCTTTGAACAACTCTGGTACTAAGAGAACAATTTATGGGGGGAAATATCGGACAGGTGCAAAAGTACCCAACAGGCACTATTTCCACATAACAGCCCCTGCAGACGTACTTCTGAGATAACAACTGAAACCAGCACCTGCCTCAGAATCTGCAACTGGGTCCTTTATTTATCTTTTACCTTCTATTATTAAATGCTGCTCATCTTGTATGCTCAGGTACTCCAGCGTGTGGTCCTCATCGTCCAGGAGAGTAAGGTAGTTCTGCAGAGGAAAAACAGACTATCAACACAAGGTAAAGGTAAAGGTTTCCTTTGCTCGGAAGCCAGTCGAATCCAACTCTAGGGGGCAGTGCTTATCTCCATTTCCAAGCCGAAGAGCCAGCACTGTCCGAAGACTTCTCTATGGTCATGTGGCCGGGATGACTAAACGCCGAAGCGCACGGAACACTGTTACCTTCCCACTGAAGCAGTACCTATTTATCTACTTGCAATTTCTTGCTTTTGAACTGCTAGGTTGGCAGGAGCTGGGGCCAGAGACAGGAGCTCACTCCGTCACGCGGCACTCGGGTCTTGAACTGCCGAGCTACTGACCTTCCGGTCTGCAGCTCAGGGTCTCCCTTTGTAGATGTGACAGAAAGGGAAGGGGCAGGCAAACCCCTGTCTGTCGTGTCAAGTGGCGGACAAGTGTGCGTTGTAATGCTTAGCTTCAGACTTTTTGTCACATTACTTTGGCAATCATGTACATCCAACAACCTGTTTTAAGGGGTGCAGTCTGTCAACTCGGACGATCACTGTAACTTTAGCTGCAACAAACTAGGACTTAGAATCAGAGAATCATAGAGTCGGAAGGGATCTCCAGGGTCACCTAGTCCAACGCCCTGCACAATTCAGGAAATTCAGAAATACTTCCCCTCCACACACACCCAGCGACCCCTGCTCTATGCCCAGAAGATGACAAAAAAAAAACACTTCTCGATCACTGGCCAGGAGAAAAATTGCTTCCTGACCCCAAAGTGGTGATCAGCATTTCCCTGGGTGTGTAAGAAAGGGCCACAAGAACCTGCAAAATCCACTCTGAGCACGGCTGTAGGTTCTGAGTGACCAGCCAAACAAAAAGCAGGGGGTTTTCGGCTCAGACCTCCTGCTAAACCGGTCCCCCGTGGGGTGCCCACGGGTGCCACGGTGCCTGCCAGGTGTTCTTAGGAAGTGGGCAAGGCCAGGTAGGGCTTTTGCCCAGCAAGGCTTCTGATTGGCTAATGGTGATTTGACTGGCTGGGCGGATTTTTTAAAAAAAGTTTCTTTGCCACCACAGCACAGGAATCTTCGCTCTGTGACTGAAGGTAATCTGCGTAAGGATTAAAGCGGTCACTGCATCTATTAGTTTCCCTTTCCTTTGCTTCCTCAGAAAGCTGTTAAATATACCATGCTGTGTTGCCAGTGTGGCTTTGTGCACTCAGTTTGGTCAGCCATCATTGGAAGCTAGGGCATGGATACCTGTGGGTAATCTGGGCCTAGAGCTACTTTTTTTCTGCTAATGACTACCTGGCCTTACCGAAGGAGGATTCTGATAAATCATCATGGCTTAGGAGCATGGACAAGAAATTGTCAGCTGCTGGTTTTACTACAGAATCTATCCAGGAACTGGGGCTTCTTGAATCAGTAATTACAATTTTAAAAAATGGATTAGGCAGATTGATTATAATAGTTCTATTTTTCCTGCTCAACGAGTTAGTTCATCACAATATTTTGGAATACTTCCCCTTGATTCTCTTCCTTCCTATACTTATCATTTGATCTCGCCTGGTCTTCTTAAGGCTTTTAAGGTAAAGGTAAAGGTTCCCTTGCTCGAAAGCCAGTCGAATCCGACTCTAGGGTTGTGGTGCTCATCTCCGTTTCAAAGCCGAAGAGCCAGCGCTGTCCGAAGACGTTTCTGTGGTCATGTGGCCAGCATGACTAAACACCAAGGTGCACGGAACGCTGTTACCTTCCCACCAAAGTGGTACCTATTTATCTACTTGCGATGTCTTGCTTTCGAACTGCTAGGTTGGCAGGAGCTGGAACTAGAGATGGGAGTTCACTCCATCATGCAGCACCCGGGTCTCGAACTGCTGAACTACTGACCTTCCACAGCCTGCAGTTCAGCATCTTAACCACTTGAGCCACCACAGCTCCTTAGGGCTTTTATTCTTGCTTAAATGAATACCCATTCAATAAGGTTTACGAGAGGCCGCTTTTTGCATCTTCCCTACTGACAGAATTTGATTTTGCTCCCTCGCTAAAACAGATACCATATCTCATTTTCTATTCTAATGTCCTCGATATAACTTATGATGTCGCTTTATTCTACCATGGTTGGTGAATTTCTACGACCCTAATCCAAGCAGGGTGGTCCCCTTCCTACTCTCAGATCAAAATCCTTATATAACTTTTGATGTGGAATAAAATGGGGGGGGGGAGGTTGGTCTTAAGCACAGGGCTCCCCCTCCATCCCTGGAATAAAACAGGGTTTTTTTGTCTTTTTCTGGTGTGCTGCCCCTGGCTCCCACCCCCCAAGAAAAAGTGTACTTCTACCTGAAATAAAACGTTGCTGGTCTTCTGAAAAATTCCACCAGATGCCATTTTCCCCCCTCTCTGTGTCTCTCTTCCTCCCCCTCCCTCCCCAGAGGAGGAGGGGGGGGAGGAGGAGGGGGGAGGGAGGAGGAGCCCTCAGCCAATGGAGGGAAGGCTTTCTTTCTCTCCTCTACCAAGCAGGAACTAGGAGAGACTGGGGGAAAGGTGCTGCGACATTAGAAGCAGGAAGCAGCACAGAGCCTGCTGCTCTCGGGCCGGATTGCAGCCCTGTGTGGGCCTGATACGGCCTGCGGGCCATATCTTTGACACCCCTGGTATAAATGAAATTTCAGACTGCTACACTGCTCAAGGCACTGAGCCATACAGCTTTTATTGGACAAACGGAAGGAACGGAAGGTAAGCTGTGGCAATAATTTTGTGGCTGGCTCCACTTCCTGTGGCAGCTATTTTGTGGCAGCCATTCTGCGGCTCTGCCAACCATGCCATGTCAGAATTCCAAAGGTGCCCGCGGGCTCAAAGGGGTTGGGGACATGGGGTTTGACAAGAGCCCGTCAGAAGACAAAGCACTTAGCAAGCCCTTGCCTCCCTTGGCATAAGTAATTCTCGCACAAACCAAAGCTTTGCTTTGTCATCATTTGGTCCCAACTTTCAAACGAGATAGTGAATACCTCCCCAGCCCTCGATGTGCGCTGGTTCCTCCCACAAATGCTCTCCTGTTACCTCGCTGTTGTACAGCCACAAGCGCATGTCCTCTTCCTTGATCCGCAGCCTCTGCGACAGGTACTCGTGGATCTCCTTAATGGTCTGCATGCGACTGAAGCAGCCCGTGTAGGCCAAGACTCTCTTCAAGGGAGCGCTGGGAGAGGGCACGTTCCCTGAGTTTGCAAGAGGGCAAAGGAGGCCGTTAGGGGAAGGTGGGGAAGAGGACGCCAAGGTGCTTGGCTCACAGGTGGCCACGGACAGAACCAACTCCTTAAACTCCAGTTTTATACGCCTGGGCCCTGTAAGTTCCTAGTGCCTTAAGAACTGTTTCCGACAGTCCCTTTCTCCCGCTGGGCATCGTAAGCAAGAAGAAACTGTTGGAAGAGGCACAACTACAGAACTGACAGGTGAGGGTCTGATACACAGAGAAGATTGGAGGTTGATGTCTCATGGTATGCAAGAGAGCGACTGGTGCACCAGTGCATTCACTGGACGGCCACTCTCTTGCCAGCCTTGGTCTCCCCCTTCTGTAATACAAGGATTATCACAGAAGCCTACCATACTGGGGTGAGGCTGAGGCACAGTGGAAGGGCAATCCGCTTTGCACGCGGACAGTCCCTGGTTCACTCCCTGGCATCTCCACTGGCAAGTGCTGGGAAAGCACTCTCTCTGCCTGGGATTCTTGCTGAAGAGCTGCCACCAGTCAGTGTGGCCCAGGCCGATCTAGAGGGGCCCGGCGCCCGATTTAGTCTAAGGCAACTTCACAAGCTCCGCCCTTGCAGTGGGAGGATCTGTCTCTGCAACCGATCAAGCCGCTCTCGATCTGCACTCATTCGTGGGACTCAAACAGAAGTTCCCTTATGACGGACTTTTTATTGGGCTGTACCATTTCAGGTTGTATTGTATTGAAGGCTTGCCCGTCTGCCTCCCTCATCGCTATAAAATACCCCCGTTTATTTAGAAGTGTTTACACACATCCGCTCGCCAGTACTGCTATCGGAATGACTCCCAATAACTACAGACCACAAAAAAAGGGTCCAACCACCAGGAGTTACATAAAAATCATTAACAGAGATCAAATTGGATGGCCGGGTATGCTACGTGATTTATTATTGGTCATCTTTTTATAGATTTTTCTATCAAGTGCTGCCCTTTACCATCTTCCCCACTGATCTTTTACTGCATGTGATATCTGAAATACTACCTTTGTTGCTTGAATTTGTTCTAAATACAGTTCTGTAATTAGACTCTCTGCTCTGCTATATGGATCAGTCCTGAGTCCGACAGTGCACAGTTAAATTAAAATGTTTTGAAGACAGCTGGAATTTTCCCCAAGTGCAGTGGATAATGCAGTGGTCAGAGTGTTGATCCTTCTAAGCTGGACAGCCTCGTGAGCAAAGATTCTACTTTGTGAGCTACTGGCATTAAAGTTGTGAGCGAGTGATTTGGCTACTGCATACATTAGTTTGCTCTGGAGCCATCCTTCCTGAGCTAAGATGAAAATATATGAGCCGGAGGCTAAGAAACTGTGAGCTAGCTCACACTAACTCAGCTTAGAGGGAACACTGGGGAGAACAAGGTTCAAATCCCCGCTCTGCCATGGAAGCTTGGTGAGTAACGCCTTGGGCCAGCCACACATTCTCAGTCTACCCTACCTCACAGGGTTGTTTTGAGACTGAAAGGGAGGAGAGGAGAGCAACGATAGCCGCTTTGAATCCCCACTGGGGAGAAAGGGAAGGTATAAATCTAGTAAATAAATAAAGGTGCTTCTAGCCACTGCGACAGTAATAAAAAGGCACGAGACCGGCACTAAGAGACCCTGAACAGACACACTGGCAAGTGCCACAGGAGGACCCAAAGGTGGAGATTGTGGAGATAGACCACCTTCTTTGGTGAAGGAATCCCAAGATTTGGAATCCGGGCACCCATAACGGGCAGGGGAGGATCTACTATGAAACTAACAAAGCTTCAGTTTCAGGGCCCCTCAGCCTGGAGGGGCCCTGAAGCAACTTTTTTTTAATGACTGGATTTTTCAAGAACGTTGATGGAGTTTTTTAAAGGGTTTGTTATTAAAATAAGGCTATTTTAGTGACAGAATCAAGTCAATGGGTTGAAGTACTTAATACTGACCTTAGAATATGCTCTAATACCCATTTCATATGGCCTCAAAATGTCCCTGTAATTGGTCAGATTTCTAAATTTTCACGGGGGCTTGCACCCCCCGAACCCCCAGCTGTATGGGCTCGCCAGAATCTATTCGTAACCTACATTTTGGCAGCTGAATCCTGGAATCCTTCGTTGGTACACGGCAGAATATTTCTACAGCTCAGCCCTCAGCCAATCAGAACCATAAAAAGACATCCGGATTCTCAATTCAGGCCCTGTAGGACCTTGTTGGAGGTTGCCCTGTTGTTGCTGGTTGAGAAGGGGCCCCCATAACAGTTCAAGCTTCGGGGTCCCAAAAATGTAGGCCCGCCACTGATCATGGGTGTCCCATCTCTGTTGCTGTCCTGCTTTCCCTTGGAAGATAAGCCCTCCAATGCCAGTCTATACTGATGGGCCAGAGGTGTCAGGTAAGGCTGCTTGTTAGCACCGGCACTGTTTATTTTTTACATAAACAATCTATCTAGCTGGCTTAACACTCCAGAACTCCATCCCCCTAGACTTGCCCATAGGACAGTACCAGTGTTATTATATGCTGATGACAGAGTGCTACTCTCCAGAACCCCTGTAGGATTGAGGAGGGCTCTTGGGAAGCTCTCCTCATACTGTGAAACAGAGTCTCTTACAATCAACTACCAGAAAACCAAGATAGTTGCTTTTGGGCGTAGACTGAAAATTTGGTCCTGGTCGATTAATGGCCATCACATTGAGCAAGTTAATAACTTTAAATATCTTTGGGTAGTCCTGCAGGCCACGGGTTCTAGGCTTCAACATAGTAAGTATGCTGCGGACCAAGGAGAAAGATCTGCAAATAGTATTGCAAAATTCCATTGCTCTCAAGGGGGGTCATATGTTCCCGCAGCCCTTAAATGATATAAAGCCAAGACGCTAGCCCAACTGTTATATGGCTCATTTATGGGGTCACCCAGTTCCTATTTTGCATCTCTAGAAAGAGTTCAGTCTAAGTTCCTAAGATCTATCTTACAGGTCCCTAGATGCGTGTCAAATGCCAGGGTAAGACTGGAGACAGGCTGTTTAAAAGTTGAAGCCTGTGTCCGTATTGTATCAATACATACCTGGCTAAATGGGTATCTCAACCCACAAGGTTTACTCCCTCTGATACTCTGCAACAATTTCCAATCAAATTGGTCTATGTCTGTTCAGAGCTATCTGCTGAAAATAGTTTTTCCCCCCAGGTGCTCTTATCTTTTGGAACAGACCAAGCAAAAATATTAGTTAAGCAGAGAATTGAGGATATAGAATGCCAAACTGATCTTTCCAGCATACAAAACACTAAGATGAGGGCAATTATCAAAAATACTGTGGGTCCAGCCAACTATTTAACATCTCTTGAAGTCAAAGGGCTTAGAAGAGCCTTCACTCTGGCGAGGTGCTCTGCCCTCCCTTCTGCTGTACTTGAAGGAAAATACAAAAATACGCCTTTCTCAGAAAGGCTTTGTACCTGCCCATTAAGGGAGGTTGAGACTACAGAGCACATGTTTTTTAGATGTCCGTATTATAAGGTGGTGCGTAATAAAATCACTCCACTGACTGAACAAATTCCGGGTCTTTCCGAAAAAGCTAGACTTGAGTTTCTTCTATCTGATAGAAACCCCAAAATTACCACCAAGTAGCCAGTTTCTGTATGGTGATACTCAGATCACGGAAACTCTAAGGTAGCTAGTTAGATATAGTTGTTTGATATGAGATTAAATTTTAATTTGCTTTTAATGTGTCACTGATGTATCTTAAAATCTTGGAATATTGTAAAGGTATAATTCTTTTTGTATGACTGGTCTAAGGACTGTAGAAATAAATTGAATTGAATACTGATGGGCAGGCCCATAAACAGCCCCTAAAATTCACCCCTTTGCTACCCAGGCTTGGAGTAACATAAGTAGCATAAGAGAAAAATGGACTGAGTAAGGCCTTTAATTGTGGACACCAGATTAAAGCTAATCCAACAATGAAAACTCAGAAGGCAGCTGTGAGCTGATGAATGACAAAGACAGGAGCCCTTTTAGAACTAGCTAAGAAAAAACACCAGATTACTTAGGACTGAGAGGTGATAAAAACAAGTGCCTGATTCAATTTGTTCAATATTTGAAGAGGACATTACTAAAAGTCATGGGTGGACCTCTCACTTTATGTTACCAGCCAAGGAAGCTCACTGGATGGCTTTGGCCAGTCACTTTTTCTCAGATTATCCTGCCTCAAAGGGCTGTTGTGAGGATACACTGGGGGAAAAGAATAATAATAGTGATAGTCTGAGCTCCTTCATAGGGCATGTGGAATCAAAGTGGGCTAGATTTGATACAGCCCTGCAAATCAGGCAACATGTAAAGCTGAGCTGCTTTAGCTCTTTGGAGCAGACCCACACCGTTCCCAGCCAGAGTCATGCCACCCCCTGGTGCTCACCCCTCCAGCTCGGAGGAACTGCATCACATCATATAGACGTACTACAGCCAGTCACTGTGGTACATGTATGATGCACAGATGAACACATGATGCTGCCATATACTGAATCAGACCATTGGTCTCTCAAAGTCAGTACTGTCTACTCGGATTGGCAGCAGCTCTCCAGGAACTTTTCCACATCACCTACTGCCCGGTCCTTTTAAACGGAGATGCCAGGGATCAAACCTAGGACCTTCTGCATACCAGGCAGATGCTCTACCACTGAGTCACAGCACCTCCATTTATGAGAGTCAGACCACTGGTCTATCAAATGTCAGCGTTGGCTACTTTGACTGGCAGCAGTCCTCCAGGGTCCCAGGGAAAGGTCTTTCAACATCACCTACTGCTTGAAACTGTATTAATAATGGAATCTTTTTATATGGTTTTATGTGGTTTTAACTGTATTTTATGTAGTGACTGTGAGCCGCCCTGAGCCTGCATTGCAGGGAGGGCGGGGTATAAATGTGATTAATAAATAAAAATGAATAAATTGATCCTTTTAACTGGAGATCCCGGGAGCTGTATGGGACCTCCAGCAGGCCAAGCTGATGTTCTGCCACTGAGCCACAGCCCCGCCCCACCCCCAGTCTCCAACCACTTCCCTGTTTTCCTGGTGAGTGGCAGAGCATTTTACCACATCTTACATTTTGACGGTCCTATTTTGGAGGAGAAAACAAATTCATTGTACGTTTTTGGGAAGCTGCAGCAGTTTCTCTAGGGGCTGACTGAACACTGTGCATCCATTATCACCAAGGGTCAGGAGTACACATGCCCCTCTCCTCACAGATTCCTCAGTGCTCTCTTCTCTTCACTGCCACTGTTAGCACCAACATCAGACATGATTCAGAGAGGAAGAAGAGAAGAAATTGGATTTATATCCCACCCTTCACCACCCGAAGGAGTCTCAGAGCGGCTTACAATCTCCTTTCCCTTCCTCTTCCCACAACAGACATCCTGTGAAGTAGGTGGGGCTGGGAGAGCTCTTTCAAGAACTGCTCATGAGAGAACAGCTCTGAAAGAACTTGTAACTGACCCAAGGTCACGCCAGCAGCTGCATGTTGAGGAGTGGGGAATCAAACCCGGTTCTCCCAGACTAGAGTCCGCGCTCCTACCCACTACACCCAACTGATGAGGGTTTCACCCTTCAGCACATTCCAGCCTTGGTCAAAAGCAAGGCCTCACACACTGGTAATTGTTGATGATGGTGCAGATGACAGCTAGAGAGGACTACATTTACACGGGAGGAGGAAGAGGGAGCTCACAGTCCCATCATGACATTGAACCTTCAGTCACACCTAAGGGACTGACGGCACTGAATCTTTCCCCATACCCATGAAGGCAAATGGGGAGGATGCAAGAAAATTCCGACCTGGCAACAAGTGAGTGCCAAGCTGAAATGCCACCCAGCATATTCCCTTTTGTGTTTTCCTCTCCAATATGTTTGCAAGAACGACAAGTTCACAACAGATTTGTTTTTTTAGAAGAATCTGCATTTGCATAATCAATGGCTTGTATCCACTGAGAACCACGAGAGGAGAAAAGCTCATGGAATGGGATTTTCTACCTCCCCTCTCACAGTAGTCCACCATGTGCCCTGGAACACTGCCTCCGGGGTTTAGGGAAGCCTCAGGAGAACAGGACTGGAATTTATGGGTCAGCGCCAGAAGAGAATCAATGGAAATCACTCCCATCCTCCCTTGTTAAGAAGCAGCTTTCTGATAGGAGAAAACAGCTGCTGTGTACAAGCAGATAGGTTCTGTTCACATCTTAAACCAGGGGTCCCCAACGTGCTGCGCCCACCAACACCTCCCCTGGTCCCATCAAGTGCTTTTAGAAGGTGGGCATGGCCAGGTGGGGCTTTTGTCCAGCAGGGCTTCTGATTGGCATCCTGTTAAACAGAACTTCTGCCGAAACGTTGAAGGGTTACTATTAGAGTTATACATAACCTATTATGTGGCTGACTTTGCCATTTTGCAGTTGCACCCACCAACCTGTATTAGAATTCCAAAGGCTCAGAATCATTGAGGACCCCTGTCTTAGATAATTACTTTAAATATACAGTTTGATATATCTGATAAACAGTTTGCATGCAACTGTAACTCAAGAGCAAAAAAATTCAGCAACTGCTCTGTAAGTCAGCAAAGCAGCTCTCCTTTACCTTGACACACCAAGCAAAGGATTCTCTCTCAATGACACACACGCACATGCACACACACAAAAAGCATTTTTCTGCAACTAAAGAAGAGAGGATTAGGAATAAGATTACAGCAAGAAAGCGTACAGGGTGGGGACACTCAAGTTGATTTTTAATGATCAGTGCAGAGCGAAAAAACAATTCCAAATTGTGATCCAATACACCACGCGGGGAGGGGGGGGGACCCACAAATTTGAATTTAGAAATTCGACATGTTCAGTGCAAAACAGCTCCCACCTCAGGATGCAGAGTTAAGATTTTGATGGCCCACTGGCAGATTTTTTCCGTAGAAATCTGATCAAGCAAACAGCTCCTGATTATAAAGGATTGGGGGAAGGCGGTGCTTGCAACACACCTTTTCCTCTTACAGGCTGGCAGAACAAGAGGTTAAGACAGACATCCTGGAGATTTTGGCTTGAGTACAGAAGCAAACTCTTATTAAGAAGGTCTGTGTGTCAGCAAGAGCCTCCTTTCCAGAAGCCTGATGTGCTGAATTAGCACTAGTGATTACAGGAATCTAGTGGGTCTTGAGTGCCAATATCACTCTGGGTGCTGCAAAGACCAGAGAGGGCTGGCTGTCAGACAATGTTTCTCTTCCTGGCAGGTATATGTGTGGTGAGGGTCACGTGGGAATGCAAAATCCACATGGATTCCACACAGCTGGTGCCAGCAGATGGCAGAGCCTGGCAGCAGCAGGCAGGCGGGGAAGGGGAACTGACGTTTAAGGGCACCACACAATCCCCAACCCAGCCTTGCCTCTACAAGAATTTTGCAGCTTCCAGTACCCCTTCCTAGGCTCTGCTGGGCTCAGCTTTGTCTACATCGTAGGGCAGTCACAAGAATTAAAAGGGGGACGCTGCACGCTCATTGCCCTCAGCTCCTTGGAGCAAGGGCAGGATTCAAGTGCAAGCAGTTTTTCAAAACCTGTTTGTGGACGCCGAATCAAACAGAACAAAATAGTCATGGTCACAAAATCACAAAAGCTCCTACATCCAGGCATCTTCCTTTCTAGCAGCATGGCATGATTTATTATTAGGCCTGTGATTTTTAGCTAATTCACTGGGGTTTAAAAACTCTGGATCGATTAAAAAATATTGCATCCTCCCATTAATCTCATCACCCAGGGCTTTGGTTTAATTCAGTCATTTATTTAAAAAACTCTGGATGGCAAGCAGCATCTCAGGAGAGCGATTCCCCCGTGTCTTTCCCCAAAGGGTATCAGCTGCGGCATGTGAGCTACCTAACAAGCTACCGCCATTTCGGAAGAGGCATTCCTTCCTACATCTCATGCCGGACAATATGCCTCTCATTAAAGGATATCTGCTGTGACACAACAGACATCTATGTGAGAAGTTACTTCTTCCTTGTAATGCCGGGAGAATGAAATAGGACAGAGCAGGCAAAGCCCTGAAGGGGTAGAATGGATTGCAGGCACAGGATTATGCAAACCAAACACTGTGTTTGGCAAGGTTTCCCTGTGCTGGTTTTCTATCAGAAAGGAGCGTTTAATATAGGAGAATTCCAAAATGTGCTTTTCCCACAGTCCTCTCCTGGCAGACTGTACATTTCGTTCCAGCAGCTCATTCTCTTGCATGTGCGAACAAGGCCCTTTTCTCTGGGATGGAGTCATTGGAATAAACTGATTGAGTTAAGACACCTAAAGTCTGCCTTTATCAGTCTGCATGCTGGCTCTTCTATAAGGAAAAAACCCAGCCTCCGACTGTAACACGACACTCCTGCATTCTATGCTGGCATAATCAACTCAGGGGGGTCAGTTTACCTGTCCAGCAAAATCAACTGATAATGCTTTTCTGGAATGATCCCACTTGGGCTTGGTTCACACGTGCAGGAGAATGACAGGATACAACACTGAAGTGACAGACCAGACGGCAAAGGGGGGGGGGGGGGGACTCCAAAGTTGAAGACTCTTTGCATTGAAAAAACGTCCCTGCAAACAGAAAGCTAGCTCCGCAGGGAGAAAGGGCCTCCTCCCTCTCTCTGAAGGGAGCTTTTTAAGAAAAGGGAATGCTCCAAAGCATGATTCCCCACCCCCGTGCATAGTTTGACATGCAGCAGCATGTTCTACCACCTCTTTGTATAATCCAGCCCTCAGTCTGCAGACGAGGCACCGTCTAGTTGGCTGCTCCGTCATAAAGAGCCCAAACGGCTCACGACCTGCTGGGCCTTCTGTATGCAGGGAGTCTATGGCTGAACGCTCCAAAATGCAACCTGACCACTACAGTGGTATAGCCACCAGTAAGAGGCTGCGCCACTCCATTTAGCTAGTAGCAGTATAGTTGGGTGATTTTTTTTTTTAACAAGGAAAGCAAGCGCCATTAACATTGTGTGACCTTTGATAAGAGTTTAGCAATGGAGAGGTGTTGGGTGGAGGAAGTGAAGGAACTTATCCGCCACCAGCCCCGCTTCCAGATCTCATGGGGACCACTTGCAAGCAGCACGGTAGCCAAAGCCTCAGGCCGCGTGGGCAGCGGTGCCCGTCTCCTGTCAGGGGGTTCTTGCTGTATTCTTAACGTTACCTCTCGGCAAATGGTGAGGAAACTTTCTCAGGCTCATCATACCCAGGTTCACCCAGATGTTGGACTGCTGCGCCCGGGTGGCGGGCTGCTGCCTCAGGAAGAGCAGGTAGCGGGGGAAGAGCTCCAGCTCGGGCTGGTTTGTCTTGCTGTTCCGGATCACCTGGGGAGGGAAGAGTGAGGGTGGCTTTACTTGGAGAGCCCTGCGGGTTTTTGAAACGTTCAGTTGATTGCCTGGCAAAGATCCCAAGCCAAACAAGCGGCCCACTGGCTGATGGACTCAGCTGCTACAAGGAAAGCCCGCAGACCACATGTCTCCAGGCAGCTGCACTGGAAAAGACCGCAGAGAGCTGCCGCCAGTCTGCACTGGGGTGGAAAGTTCTTGGGGGGGGGGGAACATGCATTGCAGGTCCCAGATCATTCCATTGCTGACCTAAGAGTGGCAGTCCTCAGACAGAGAAGCTTTCAAGGGGAGATTGCAATGTGAGATTGTAGAACCTGAGTTCATTCACAAAGTCAGAACAATGGACCTTCCAGGGCTGAACAGGGACGCGGGATTCTTATCTTACTATAGATGTCCCCAAGCATTTCTGCTCTGGTCTAACCAAGCTAATTACAATGTACATTGAACCTTTACACTCTGAGTTCCTTTCCTGCAACACCCCTCCCACCTTCTGACTGGGGTACAAGGACTCAGATCTCCATTCTGACTTGTATCTGATGAAGAGAGCTTTGACTCTTGAAAGCTTATGCCCTGAAAAAGTTTGTTCGCCCCTAATGTGCTACTGGACTAAAACGTAGCTATGCACTGCATGGGTAATCCCCCCTCCCCCCAGCTCAGCAGTCTACATATTTTGCGTGCAGAAGATCTCCAGTCCAACCCCTGGCACCTCCCATCTGGGAGAGCCAATCTAGCACAGAACTCAAAGTGGGTCTCGTCCCTGGAAAGGCTGAAGGCAGCTGTTAGCCAAGGCCATGTGACTGGGGCACAGATCAAGACAGGGCCAGCCCATTCCTTTGCCTGGCAACCTGCGTGCCCAGATCCACACAACTGACATGCAGCAAAACAGTGGCGTGGCGTTCCAACAATCTCACAGCAGCTGGCTCAAGCCACTCCTGCAGATGGCAATCCTCTGCTGAGAGCTTTTGAACTGATTACAGAGCAGGGATTGAACCGAGAGCTTTCTGCATTGGGGGACCTGTACTCTACTGCTTGGCGCACACACACACACACACACACCCCAAATTAAAATGGATTGGGCAAAGCACATCCCTGGTGTTTCTTGCGACACACATGGCCTTTTGCAGGCCGGGAAAGATGCTAGTTTCCATGGAGAATGTGTGGGCGAAGTCGAGTGGCAAAGCTGGGTCTTTTGGTGCTCCAAAGGAAGAGTCAGCATCAGAGCTTCAACAGGCTGCCTGCATCTCTCTTTCCTCACTGGCTAAATGTTGTCTGGCTCTGGTTAATCCCCCCCCCCCTTTACAGCCATCACGAAAGACAGCGACACACAATGCTATTTTGTGCTATTATCGAAACAAGGAAGGCGTCTTCATGATTCAGAGCCAGTCTGCTGAAGGGTGATGGCGGGGAGGGAGAGGAAGCTACCAAAACTGCTTGGCGGAGGAGTTCCAGGACCCCTGTAGCAGCAGCTATCACATCGCCAACCTTTCCCTGCTGAGTGTGCGTGCACATAAAAGCTCATACCTTGAACTGAACTTCGCTGTTCTTAAAGGGGCCGCTGGACTCAAACTTTATTCTGCTGCTTCAGACCAACATGGCGACCCCACCTGAATCTCTTTTCCTGCCGAGTTTCCAAGCTAAGTGAGTGTTCAAGCACTCTTCAATTGTCAGTGAACTCTGTTTGCTCAAAATTACTTTAATTTTGGGCATTTAATTGAAACAATTACAGAAAAGTTAGATTTCTATTTAGTAGAGGTTAAGAGCTGAGAATGGCCTTCTTATCTTGCTATATCAGATGTAACTCGTATTTGCACTTGCAGCTTAGATCATTTCCACTTGTGTTGATTGTTGCATATTTAGTTAAGTACCAATCACTTATCTACATAATAATTACATGATTATGATAGATTTAGAAAAAGAGGAGATTGATAGTCTTCTATGAATCTGCACTACTGTGATATGCAAATCAGATTTCTCTGGATAGAAGTCTCCGAAGATGATGAGATAAGATTTCTGGGGGTGTAACCTGGGTTTTTCAATACTCCCTAAAAAAGCAGTGAGACAAAAACCTGAAATCTGGTTTGCTTTTTAAACTCACTGTAATATGATTAAGCAATGACAGAAACTCAGGTTATTTTAACACTCATTTTTAGGCCTTCCAAACACATCTAGATGCCATCGCTATGCCACAGAAGCTGGACCACTGACGTGATCCAGCAGGGCCACTCTTTATGTACTTACTGGCCTTGGTAACGAGAGGTTTGCAGTGTACCAGTTGTAAAGAGCCCTCCAGACCGGCTCTGGGACAATTTCGTAATGCTTCCCTTTAACTAACTGGGGGGACTGCCTTAGTCGACCACCTTCCAAAGTCAACGACGGAGCCTTTAAAAAGGAAGAAAAAAGGAAGTTCAGATCCTGGAAGTACCAAAAACTGCCAAAGCTGAAATGACAGGAGCACTGGAGTAAAAAATATTATTGGAACTGGCATCATTGCTGATGGAGATGACCAATTGCCCTTTTTTGCAAGGTCAAATTGTCCCCAGCTCTGCAGCCTTTAGAGGGCAGGGAAATCTTGCCTAATTCTGGCAAGCTTCTGGGTTAGTCTAAGGTACGTTTGGTCCTGACCTGGATGGCCCAGGCTAGCCTGATCTTGTCAAATTGTGGAAGCTAAGCAGGATTGACCCTGGTTAGTACTCAGATGGGAAACCACCAGGGAAGTCCAGGGTTGCTGTGCAGAGACAGGCAGTGGCAAACCGCCTCTGAAGGTCTCTTGCCTTGAAAACCCAACAGGGTCACCAGAAATCCACGGTGACTTCCTGGCCCTTTCCACCATCACCAAAATGGGTTTGGAGGACGGGTTAAGAGAAGTGGGAGACCACAAATTTGCTCTGGGAGGACGTTCCAGGTATCAGAGCCAGCAAAGTAAGCCAGACTTGTGCCAGGCTTGAACGTGGTTTGCCCCAAAGAACTCGGACACATGTTAAAGCCAGTTACACACTGACACTATTGACCAATACAAACAAAACCTTGTGCAAAGGCACACACACCCCCACCCCAAAGTTCCATGATGCTAAATCACACCAAGGGTCAATAATATTGAATTACCACAAGATTGCATCAAGTGGAAGGGTTCCCCCCCGCCCGCCCTATAAATTCCTATTTGGGGCTACAAGTTTACCTTCATGGGCTCTTGAGTTACAAGAGGCAGGTTATCGATAGCTCCAGGCGGCTGGGGATTTAGTTGGGCTAACATGTTCCCACTGGATCCAAGCAGGCACTGATTGTTATTGTCTGAAGTGTTCAGTTGCCGAGGAAAACACATTTCATTGCTGGATGTGGAGCCATAAAGGACACCTGAAAAAGAAAGAGAGAGAGAGAGAGAGAGAGATGGGGTGGAAACACAGGTGCTAGCAACAGAGAACATTTCCATTTCACTTAGACATTTCTAAGAAGCTAAGATTGAAGCTACAGTTGACCCCCTTTAAAATGGTGAGTAGAAAAAAAAAAACGGACTGATTTGAGCATTCTAATAATCCTGGCTGACATTCAGTCAATCAGTCTCCTTCTCAAATGGAATAACAACATCGGGATCCTGCCCACAGGCCTTAGATCAAGACTGAGGGATCGTGGCCCGCTTCCTTAAACAATATTGTCCAAATGGGCTCAAGTTACCATTCCCTTTCAGTGCTGGTGCTGTTAAAAGTCATGCTGTTTCGGAGTGGTTCATCAAAGGTTCATCCTCGGACGGTAGTAGGTCTTTTGTATGGGCAGGCTCAGCAAATTTACTCCAGGTGACTGAATATTTTTTTTATATCACTTAGACCTGTAGACTGGCTAACATTTTATCTCGTTCCTGAAAGGGTACAGCTCCAAAAGAGGTAATTAGATTCTCTTCAAAGGAATCGTGCTAAGATGGATCGCTCAAGGGAAGAGGACCTTGCAGGGCTGGGGTATGAAGGGAATCTGCAAATACTTTGCCCCTCTTTTCGAAGCGACCTCACCCATGAGAAGGCTGGAAATGCCTTTTTAAGTAAAAGAAAGGCTGGGGACTCTCAGAGAACAGCAATCCACACCACTGATGCCCACTGTTCATCCGTACTCTACACCAGGGATCCCCTGTGGGCACTCTGGCTCCAGTCAAGTGTTTTTAGAAAGTGGGAGGGGCCAGGAGGGGCTTCCGCCCAGCAAGGCTTCTGATTGGCCACAGGAGACTTGATTGGCTGCACAGGTGTTTGGTTTTTTTGCTGCCCCCACAGCACGAGGATCTTCAATGTGTGACTGAAGCTAAGCTGTGGCAGCCATTTTGTGCCTGGCTCAGCCACCTGTGGCAGCCGTTTTGTGGCTGTGCCCATCAGGCTCTGTCAGAATTGCAAAGGTGCCTGCAGGCTCAGAAAAGGTTGAAGACCCCTGATTCGTACGTACAGAAAAAAATACGAGGCTAATTCCAAACCAGCTAAATGCTTGCTGTCGTGCTGGGTGGACGGCGTGCAGAGGGACGGTCTCTGCCTATTGCTGCTGGTGGAGGTCCCCCATCAGGCCAGACAGCCAGCTGGTGCTGATGTCCCCACCCCACGCAGCAAGCTTACCCCCTAAGGGGTGCACAGGTTCGCTGTTTTGCCACAGAATGAAAGGCAACAGTTCATCTGAGAGGAAGTAAAAGGAGGGGAGGACGTGGTACTCAGCAGGAGCCTGCCCTGGGGCCTAACAGATCCTCCTGGGTTTGGGCCAAGATGCAGGCTCTGCTCCCTTTTCTTGCACTCCCAGATTCAGCCTCTGCATGTGGCAGAGGCGGTAGAATGGACCCCCCCCACCCCCCAACCACTTTAGACAGAGGGTGAAGTAACATGTTCCCCTATGTGAAGAAGTCACTGCAGTTAGAAAACTGAGTGCAGCAGGGAAAGGGGCTGGGGCTGCCATCTCTTCCCTTGACATGCAGGCGTTTTCTGCCTCTAGAGCCCTACAGACCTGAAGGACTGCCTTCTCCTGTACGTCCTGGCCCGTGGATTACGATCACAGGGAGAGGCCTTCCTGACCGTCCCGTCAGTCAAAGGCTCTCCTCTGGCAGGCACGTGAGACGGACTTTCCAGCAGCAGCAGCAGCAGTCCCCCGACTAAGGACCTCCCTTCCCAGGGAAGCGTGCCTGGCCCCCTCACGGCTGATCTTCAGGCGGCAGCTGGAGATGGTTTTATTTAAGACTGCATTTGATTGTTTCCACTGCTATTTATGGGTAGTCCTAACGGGAGTTTTTAAATCATGACCTTTTATATGTCTTTACAATTGTCGCTTTACTTGTATTGTTTTTAGTGTTTTTAAATAATCACTTAATTTACATTGAAAGCCTTGAATTCCACAAAGGAGAAAGGCAGTGAATGAATTTTTAAATAAACAGGTATAAATCTCAGGGGCAGCATCCAGAAGAGGCGCTCTTCCATCACCAACGGAACCCCTTCCACCAGCTCATTCAGGCAAACACATGGATACACCCCCGCTCTGGCCCACAAACTCCCCACAGGTGCTGATGAGGATGAAGCAATACTCTTTGCACAGTCACACCCCATTATCTGTGTAGTTTTGCCCTAGTTTCAAATCCTTGGAGCAATACCAGACTGCAAGGGAACGTTAGAGCACATGAAAATGCGGTTGGCCGCCAGACCCTTTACACCTAAGAAAGTATTCTCCTGTTGCTTCGCAGGCCTCTCTCAAAGCTTTTATTCTGAACAAATTTGGCTTCCTGCTCGGTCAGGGAGCTCCCAAGACAGGAGATTTCCCTCTCACAGCCACATCCCCCCCTTCCTTCCATGCAGCTCAGGGCAGAGTCTGTGGCTCCCCCTTCCCCACTTGATCCTCACAACTACCTTGCGAGGTAGCTTCAGTTGAGAAAGTCCACCCGGTGAGCTTCATGGAAGAGCAGAGATTGGAACCAAAGTCTCCCGGATCCAAGTCCCGGCTGTCTAACTCCTACAGCACGTGGGCTCTCTTTAAACCTAGTTCAAAACATATATTTTTTTAAATGCTTACTGCTGCTAGCGATCTCTGAGGCTTCTGATGCAGTGGAAATGTTATCTGAACACTTTTCTTCTGTGGCACTGAAACGATTTACACTGCCTGTTTTCTCTTCTCCCTGCTCTGGCGCATGGGGTGCAGGAGACAGGAGCAAAGTCTTACCTCCGTTTAAGACGGATGAGGGCACTACCACCACAGGGTTTGCTTCCTGCAATTGGCACAGAGAGAGAGAGAGAGACAGGGGGAGGGAAACAAAAGTGAACTACAGGCCAGAAATGTGCTAAAGTTAAGGTCTCATATCTATAAGCATATTCCGTTAGGGAATGAGGAAGCCTTAGTTCCAAAATTACAACATCTTATTGTTGAAGACGGCTACTGGTATTTCCTTCAGATTCTCGAGAATGTTGTTTCTAATTCCCAAGGAGAAAAAAATCAAGTTGTCAGCTCTCATGATCATGGAAGTGGGGAAGAGGCAAAATCGTGAAGCGGCCAGATAGGGGAACAGTTCCCGCCCCTGCTATCATGGCACCTGCCTCAGGAGGAACCCAGAGACACCAAGGACAACAGAACTGCTGGAGACCCTCTTTCTCTTTCTGTAGAACCTTCCCCTGAAGAGACCTCCACCAACAAAGAAGAGTCTGCCAAAAGTCACGCTTCCCAAGAACATCTCTGCTGAGGTCCTCAATACCCACGGACACTCCCACAGCTCCTGGCATCCCACCAGTTCTGGTGGTTTTACAAAGACAAGAAGAGCCCTGCTGGATCAGACCTGTGGTCCAGTCAGTCCACCATCCTGTCTCACACACAGTGGCCAACCAGTTCCTCTGGAGGCCCAACAACAGGGCACAGAGGCCGAGGCCTTCCCCTAAAGTTGCCTCCTGGCACTGGGATTCAGAAGTTTACTGCCTCTGAACGTGGAGGTTCCCTTAACTCACCATGGCAAGTAGCTACCTATAGACCTGTCTACCCTCCATGAATCTGTCTAATCCCCTTTTGTCAGGAGGCTTAACAGCGCCGCTGGAGGGCACATGCCAGAGCTACAGTCTAAAAGCTGATCCCCTCTGCCGAGCTGGGCTTAAGGCTTCTGCGGAGCAATGATTCAATTCCCCCCCCCCCGCCCCCAAGGTTTCTGTCCAGGCTGGGACATCCCCTGAAGTACCCTGCAGCCGGCTCCACTGTGATCTGTCCAGGGTCCTGATCCTTTGCTGCATACTTAGATCCCTGCCTTCCAAAGGGGGGGGGGGGGGTTTGTCTCTGCTTCCTACCATACCGTGACTTTTTAAAATGTAAGCTTTTTTTAGTCCCTGGAGGGGATAAATCGGCTTTCAGACAGGAAAAGGTCCCAAATTGCAACAAAACAAAAATAAAAGGAAACAATTCTGGGCCGGTTGAGTTCCAGCCAACTGATTCTCACGGGATCCGGGCGACAAGCCCCAGGCATAGAGCCCACCCTTCTTAGGACTGGGCCTTAAGATGCTCTCTGTGACTTTGCCCCCATCACTGGCTCCCCTGCAGGTAATGAGGGATGATGAGCTCAGTGGGGCAGGCCACGTGCCTTGCAGGCAGAAGGTCCCTGATGCCAATCTTTAAAGTCTGGGATTAAAGAGAACCCAAGAGGCAGTGCTTAGCAGTGCTGGGAAAGGCCTCCGCTTGCAACTGTGAAAATCCACTGTCAGTCAAAGAAGTCAATGCTGGGCTACATGCACTAATGGTGGGACTCTGGGTGAGGCAGCTTCATACATTCATGTGCTACTTTAGGATAACTTTAAGTGGAAATGTTGGAGACGGAGCTAGCGGTCTTGTGCGTGCTTCACTACACACCCTTCTTCTTAAGCTATCTGCGGTCCTGAGGGCTAGAAGCTTGACATCTTTACAAAACAAACTCAGTGTTCCCTCTAAGCTGAGTTAGTGTGAACTAGCTCACAGTTTTCTAGCCTCCAGCTCACACATTTTTGTCTTAGCTCAGGAAGAACAGCTCCAGAGCAAACCAATTTATATGGTTGCCAAATCGCTCGCTCACAGTTTTAATGCCAGCAGCTCACAAAGTAGAATTTTTGCTCACAAGACTCCACAGCTTAGAGGGAGCTTAGAGGGAACATTGGGGATGCATCAATATTCTCACACACCACACAACAGATGCCTTACCACTCTGACAAACCCTACCAAATGCACAATAGGCTTGCCGAAAATATGTGCACTTATTGGTTATGTTCCAGCATTGGCATTTAAATGCATGCAGACACAAGACATCACTGTTCCCTTCTTCCCTTCTTCCCTCCCTCTCTCCAACTTTGGTTTCAAAAAGTGATAGATTTCACGGCCTGTGATATAAAACCCTACCCAGAACTACCAGCTGAGCCCAAGCGGAAGGGGGCTGAGAAGTGAAAGAGTGGTCCCCCATCCAAAGAGATCAGGTGGGGCAGAGTGAAGGAAGAAGCAGCCCAAAAAGCTCAGGAAAGATGGCACCTAGAAAAGCACACATGAGCTTCACGGGACTGCAGAGACAGAATCTGATTACTGCCCCCCCCCTTTGGAAAAGAGCCGCCTTCCCCTAATGCAGTGGCCTGCAACCCACGGGTAGGGCGTGGGGCTGCATCATGAGCCCGTATAGATACACCTCTTTTGTGGCTTTGGGGAAGATCTGCCGGCCGTAAGCAAGCGTAGAGTGGGATGACACCACACCTCCTGCCTTGCTTGGCATGCAAGCTGAGTGGGCAGTGGGACAACCAGGCACAGCCACTCAGCAGTGACAAAGATTTCTCCATGTCTAATTAGCTTGTGACTTCCTACGGTACACTTCCTGGTGCTGGAGGCTTGTGATTCCTGTACCCGGCCTCTTCTGGGCTGCCTTGAGGCCAACACTCTGGCTCCGTCTCTTCTTGTCACATGGGTTGCAGCCTACTGGGTCCCATGCTGTCACCTGGCAGCAGGAGAGGGATCCCGGGACTAGAAAAGTTGAAGACCACCAGTCCTAAAAGAGGCGAAGGCACCTTAATCGGCAGCCCTTTCATTATTCACTCATCAGGTTAGCAGTTCAATACCACCACCGCCCAACCTTCAACATGACTTACGTATTTGACATATTCCTTCCACTGCTGCCACCACTGCGATGCAATCAGAAACCAGTTGTGCCCTGGCTGGAGACCATACCGGCTCTCTCGTTCTAACCAGCCCCTGAGCCAAGGAGAAAGAAAACATCCAATGAAAGGTCATATTCATAAAAGGCGTGTCCTGCGCCTTCCAGTTAGGTTCACAGGGGAATCAGGTTCACAGGGGAATCCAGTTAGGTCCATGCGGGGGAATCAGGCAGCAGAGGCGGTCGGATGGCCTGCACCATCTGAGACGGAGGGCGACGGATTCCAGCTTTGAATGGTTTCTTTGCATGAAATACTCCACAAACACCAAAAACTAGCACCCCATGGAGAAAGGTTCTACTCCTTGCCCCGTGGCTCGTGGTGTTGGTTTTCTACCGAAGGTCTGCTTTTTAAGCCCATGGGAGCATTTTAGTGGGTGATTGTCCACCCGCAGTCTCAAGCTGGGCACGTCCATTCTTCTGCCTCAGGGGTCTCCCACTTCAGTCTCCTGCATGTGCAAACCAGACCCCCAGCACAGCCTCGGACTGACCCCACCCAAGCACCTCTCTTTTTACACTTCAGACACACTCGGGGCTCCTGTGTCATCATCCACATCTGTAGCTGCTAAGCAAGGGCATGCCAACCATCCCCACCCCCACCCCCACAGTCAGTCCTCTGAAAGCATTTGGAAAAACTGCTGCAAGGTGCTCTGAGGATACCCATTAAGTGAGTAGAAGGGCAGACAGCCACAGATGTCAAGATGGGACTGAATGATCTTACTCAACCTCCTCCCAATTCACATACTTTTAAAAGTGCTTTGAGCAAGCCAGGATATAGATCACAGAACTGTAAGTAAACTCATATGGACCACTGGCCAAGACAGGTGGCTCCCAACCCCCCAACACAGCATAGTCACATAAGCCTGTAAACAGTAACTTACTGGTGTGAGTGTGTGTGTGTGTGTGTGTGTGTGTGTGTGTGTGTGTTGCTCCCGGGTTACCAGAAAAGTGAAGCTTTTGTAGACGAGACAAGGCTGGTTCCCCCTGCCCCCTTAGACACAGCAAAAGTATTTGTGAACTAGTAACGCACAGGTCTTATTTGCAAAAAGGAAAATGCCTGAGATGACCCAATCTAACATCCTGCTCTAAAGCAGGGCATCCTTTCCAAAGCCAGGGAAAAGTCACCAGGGGGGGAAAAAGTGTAATCACTGAAGAGTTTTAGGTTACCATACCTAATTATTTGGCCTTCCTCTTCTGGAGTGGCGGGCCTTAACCCTAAGACTATATGGCACACCTGAAAGGAAACAGGAAGACACACAAACATCATATGTGAATGCATAAATGAACATTTGAAGAGTGACTGTTAGTTCTGTTACTTGCATGCACACCAGCAGTAGTGTCCCAAATAAATGTTTGCTGGAAAAATTAAAAGGAAAAGGTTTCCCCACGTTATGCAGGATTCACTGCAGGTTACAGGTCTACTTAATGGTAGATCACAGCTCGACAATCTTGTGCACCACAGTGCATGAGAGGGACTGGATCACTCTGCAGATAAACAGGTTGCTTACCTGTAACTGATTATCTTCGACGTGGTCATCTGTGCATTCACACCCATGGGATCTAGTGCGCACACACTGGATCGATCGGCAATGTAGCAAGCTCTTTAACGGATTTTCGCGCCCAGTCCCTTGGGCATGCGCAGGAACCCCACCACGCATGCCCAGAGGGGTGGGCGCGGACATCTCGCCAGTTCCTTCAAACATCGCAAATCAACCCCTATGGACAATGTAGAATCTGACAGCAGCGGGGAAGGAGGGCGGGTGGTGTGAATGCACAGATGACCACTCGAAGATCATCAGTTACAGGTAAGCAACCTGTTTATCTTTGACGTGGTCTCTGTGCTTCACACCCATGGGAGATTAGCGAGCAGTGGCCTACCTGGAGGAGGGTGCTGGCAAGTCCTTTACTGCATAGCCGAAGATAGAATGAGACGTCCCATGTTG
>NW_015164699.1:641900-658434 GCF_001447785.1 Gekko japonicus
GCATAGGAGATGAACAGTTGGGAGTTACGTCTCATTGGGCGGGTTCTGTTGAGGTAGAACAGGAGCGCCCGCTTGACATCTAAGGTATGTAACAGCCTCTCCTCTGGGGATTTCGGGGATGGGAAGAAATCCGGGAGGAAGACCTCTGCCTGTAGGTGGAACTCTGACACTACCTTTGGCAGGAACGAGATGTCAGGTACAAGGCGTACGCCGTCTGGCAAAAAGGACAAGTATGGCGTGTCATGCCTGAAAGCCAGTATTTCTCCAACTCGCCTTGCAGAGGTGACAGCAACCAGAAAGGTCGTCTTCCACGACAGACATTTTAGGTCGCAAGTTGCGAGTGGCTCAAAGGGTTTCCTCATGAGCTGGCGAAGAACTAGAGGAAGGTCCCTGGGAACGACAGGAGTTTTGACAGGAGGGTAGAGATGCAATAAACCTTTTAAAAATGTTTTGAAAGCGGATGGGAAAACAGTGTGCATCCGTCAACTTGAACATGGTAGGTCGAAAGGGCGGCCAAATAAACATGTAACGATGAGTGGGAAAGTCCCGAGTCAGCGAGGGATAGGAGGAATTGGAAAACTTTCTCAAGACCTGCGGAGATGGCTCGAGGGGCATCATCACCAAGGGAAGAACAGAACCTTTGCCATTTATAATGGTAGGACCTTCGTGTAGTAGGTTTTCTGGCGTTCAGCAGAACGTTTGCTACGCGGGTCAAAAAATCTTTGACGTTATTCTCCATGCTATCAATTTTAATCGTGGTACACTGTGATGCAGGAGAGGGGTGTCGGACAGGAAGAGGAGGTCCTGTGCCGGAGGGAATTGGTGGTATATTCCTGTTGACAATTCGAGAACGGTCGAGAACCATGGTTGTCTCGGCCACCACAGTGTTATCAATATGCAGTCCGCGCCGTCTCAGTTGTCAATATCGACAGATTGACTGTGCAGACGTGGAGGATGACGCTGCGTGTCGCATGAAGCATATCGGTGCCGACGTGGATCGATGTCGGGAGCTTCCGATACTGTCGACCACGGGGAAAGAGACGGAGAAGGTTGGAGCGGGAAGCACTTTAGGGGCATCACCCAGTGCAGACACTGCTACCTTCCCCTTCTTTGCCGCCTTAAGGCAAAGAAGAGGACCCCTTCTTTGCGGACTTGTGCTCCTTACTTGGTTTGGCCTTCTTTTTCACCGGCGTGGAAGCGGAGGATTGCGCCTTCGATGCCGGAGGCTTCAGCGTCGGTTGGCCGATATCAGAGGCAGGCCTTGATGCCGGAGTCGTTGAGGTCGATGGGTTCTCGGTGTCCATCGCCGAGGAAGGATGTAGGGCCAATTCAAGCAGTGCCACTTTAAGGCGTGCAGCTCGGTTTTTCGGGTCTGGTTCAAAAACCGAGCACAGTGGCAACAGGATTCGGGTCGATGAGACTCTCCGAGACAAAAAATGCAGAGGGTATGACGGTCAGGAGGAGCAAGTTTACTACCGCAACCCTTGCACCTATTAAAAAAGCCCCACTTCTTCTCCATAAACATAAAAGTGAAGAAGAAAGAAGGGGTGGGGGGGTGTAGCCCAAAGGCCCGACTGAGGTAAAGCGGCAACCTCCCCCTCAGTAGAAAATAAAGGGGTTTTTAAAAAGTTTTTGAAAGAACAAACAAAGAAAAGGAATGAACTGAGGGAAAAAATCCAAAGAGCTGTGAGACAAAAAGCCAAAACACACGAACTGACCGACGAAGAAAGAGGTCTTTCCAACGTGGCGGTAAGAAAGGAACTGGCGGGATGTCTGCGCCCACCCCTCTGGGCATGCGCGGTGGGGTTCCTGCGCATGCCGGAGGGACTGGGCGCAAAAATCCGTTAAAGAGCTTGCTACAATGCCGATCGATCCAGCGCGTGCGCACTAGATCCCATGGCTGTGAAGCACAGAGACCACGTCAAAGATCATAGTGATCCACATTCAGAATTCCCATCAACTGAAAGAGCCACTGACCATTGTATGCCCTTCCCTGCCCCAAGCACACATGAACAGTATTATATACTTATAACCCTTTAAATTCCCAGAGTACCACTGAGCATCTAGAGCATTCCCCACTACCAGCAGTTGTGTTTTTTTAATGGGCTAGCATTCAGCAGTGGTATGACTCAGTTCCACCACCTCATTCGGATGCACGCTTTAATCCAGCCTCAAACAGAAAACCCCTGCACCCGCACAACCTTGCTACAATCATCACGGGCAAGTGGTGCTGTAGTTTGAAAACAAAATGGTTTTATCTTGGGCCTGCAGTAATGATGACATTCCAGTTCCTAAAGAAATTGCCAGCTTTCCTGAAACATGGGGCAGGTGCCACGGAATACATTGTTCAGCAGAGCTACATGTGGCATGCCAAAGAATCACACGTTGGCTCCCAGGCCACTAAACATCACTGGCCTAGATTCTGGGGTAATGCTTGGGCTGCACCATCTCTATTTTGCTGCCTCCGAAGCACACAGGGTGCTCCTTGAAAAGTGACTGTCACTTTTCCTTGTGAGCCAGGTTAGTGGGCAGTGGCATGTAGCCCAGGATCCGTTCTAAACACATCTCCTGTCCTCCCCAATTACCACAGGTGTGTGTCTGGGGATCAAGCTGGGCAGCTGCTTCTGGAACCTTGCCTGTGCATTCTGGATCAACACCTGAGAATTAAGCCAAGGCTAGACATAATGGGCTTTGGCCAACCACAGCTTTACAGCAGCAAGATGGCTAAACACTCAGCAACTCTAGATGGGCAACTGATTTCATTAGGGCATCAGTGCACCCTCAATTGACTAGACCTGCCAGGGAAAACAGCAGGTCACAGATTAAGCAACAGTTTGGCTGTCAGTCACAGGTGGAAATGTTGCTTCCTCCCTCTCTTGGTTAAGATTCCCTCCATTGCTTCTGGGAAAGGGGCTGAAATTCAGAACACAGGTTTTCTAATATAGAAGTTAAGAGCAGTCATAACTGGGTTTTTGTGCATGCCCTGCTGCACAGATTCCCCCACCTCCCACCCCAAACAAAGAGGAGGAGTCTTGCTTTAGACTTTGGGCTGCACACAAGGCTGTCAGGTAGCCCTGTCATAGCCCTGGAATGTGGAGGGGTGCTTTTCCTTTGCTTCACAGCTTTTTTGGGCTCATCAACTGCTTGCTATCGTATGTATTACCTTGTAGAGGCTCCAGCTGCAATTTACTCGGCTGGGAAAGTTAACGGCTTTTCTGCTTTGCCAACTTGCTTCGCCCCCGCGCGCGAAATATATCCGTTGGCTTATGCTTACAGGGGGGATGTTTGATTTCACTATAAGTCAGAGGCCCTTGTATTGACGGCCATTCCTGACACAAGCTGTACATGTGTTCTTTAGTACTGAACTCATCATTAAGCAGTTATCTTCTTATGAAGCCCTGTGTGGTGTGATCTGACTTAGGACCCTGACAAAGGCAAGGAAAAGCATCTCTCTGAAGTCTGTGCTTCAGAGGAACAGGAGTGACCCCGAAACATGCCAGGCGCAAGAGCCAATGCGGGGCTTGGCATTCCACAACTGCGGAAGTGCAGGGAAGGGTCAGGACCAAGGCTCCCTCTAAGCTGTGGAGTCTTGTGAACAAAACTTCTACTCTGTGAGCCACTGGCATTGAAATTGTGAGCCAGCGATTTGGCTACTGCGTAAATTAGTTTCCTCTGGTGCCATCTTTCCTGGGCTAAGACAAAAATGTGTGAAACGGAGGCTAAAAAACTGGGAGTTAACTCACACTAACTCAGCTTAGAGGGAACGCTGGTCAGAACAGCTGTCGCACAACAGAGGTTTCCGGCTGTGTGAAACGTACCTGGAAAAGCAGATTTAAAAATTCATTGGCGAGAGCGCTCTTCACACTCCAGATCTGGTAATCCTCCAGAGTGAGGTGGCCGAGCTGAAGGAACGACAGACAGAAGGCAGAGTGTGAGGCTCTGCATCAAGCGTTTTCCGCATATTTCAATTTCTCTTTTACATTCATGGATTCATTCCCCCTACGGACCTAGCCCCACTCCGTGTCCTGCCCCCCCCCTTTCTGAGGTAAACTGAGCCACAAACACAGGGCCTGTTCTGTCTGCTTTACTTTCAAGGACAACATATTTCATAAGCGGCCATGAGAACAAGCTGAAGTGTGGTCTTGAAAGCCTTGTTCCCACTGATGCTGGTGAGCCAGCGTCCTGGTGTTTCAGACCACAGGGGGGAGCCCATGAAGTCAAACACTCCTTAATTAAACCCCTCGCTGTGCCCCCTGGTCTGGTCCCAAGCCATGCAGGGCGTTAAAGGTAAAAACTAACAATCTGGGCTTGGGAGCAGATCGGGAGCCAGTGTACTTGCTGTAATAGCGTGATCACATGCTCCCAACAGCTGGCCCCAATCAGGAGTCTAGCCACAGCGTTCTGCACTAGCTGTGTTTCTGAACACTCTTCAAGGGTAGCCCCAATTACAGTGCACTGAACACACATGAAGCTTCTTATACTGAATTAGACCCTCAGTCCATCAAGGTCAGTACTGCCGACTCAGACTGGTGGTGGCTCTCCAACGTCGCAGGCAGAGGACTTTCACATCACCTACCTTTTAACTGGAGATACCAGGGATTGAACCTGGGACCTTCTGCACGCAGAGCAGAGGCTCTTCCCCTGAGCCACAGCCCCTACCCTTGTAACAGTCCAGTTTAGTTGTATCTAAGGCACGGATCAGTGCGGTTAGATCTGACTGACCCAGAAATGGACGCAGCTGATGCATTGGTTGGAGTTGGGCAAAAGCACTCTGGGGCACAACAGGTCTTCTAAGGTAACTCGTGTGTCCAGCAGCACTCTTAAGCTGTGAACCTGGCTTTTCAAAGAGAATATAACCCCATCCAAGACAGAGTCCCTGGTCTACCTGAAAGATTGAGAACTTCTTATCTTTCAGGATTAGAATAATAGAATCATAGAGTTAGAAGGGATCTCCAGGGTCAATCTAGTCCAACCCCCTGCACAATGCAGGAATTTCACAAACACCTCCCCCCTACACCCCCAGTGACCACTGTTCCATGCCCAGATTTGTCCAGGCTTGTTCACCCTCATCCAGCCCATTACTGACTCCAAGCACCAGATCAGAACATCAACAGCATCCTTGGAATTAGCTTCCCAGAATATGACCACTGAAGGAACTGGAACCCCGAAATTAGCAGAGCTGAGCCAGCAAGTCAAAACTCATGGTCTTAAAAATTGGCTTGGACATAATACAATAAAATGTTCATAATGGGATGACCCTGCCACCTGCCTTCTGTGGCAAAGCTTTCATCTGAACTATGAAAGTCCAGTTTAAAGAGCAGATGATGCTTCAGGCCTGTGTTGAACAGGAGAAACGATATAAGCAGCTTCCTACCTTGGTGGTGTCGTGCGTCTTCAAAATACTCTCTACAATGTCAGGTGGATTCATGTGCAGCTCCTTAGAAAGAGAAAAATGATAGCACACAGCTAAGAGACCAAGGGTTTCAAGGGTTAGTCATGCTTACGTAACAAAGAAGAAATATTCTGATTTTGCAGTGTCTCTGGATAATCTAGATTCCAGTCCAGTAGCACCTCAGAAACCGACAAGATTTTTGGGATATAAGTTTTCAAGAGTCAAAGCTCCTTCATATCTGACAAACTGAGCTTTGAATCTCAAAAGCTTATATCCCAAAATTCTTGTTGGTCTTCAAGGTGTTACTAGACTTGAGTCCAGCTCTTCTACACAGCTACCCTACTGAAACTATCTGGATAATCTGCCAGTTTACAAGCCTCAAACAATCAGGCTGCAACCACAGTGTGACATCTTACAGTACAAGATACTTTCCACATAAAGGCAAGTGACTTTGAATGTAGCTTACAGGAATGTCATCTGTACGATTATCCTTCCAGACTTCCAAAAGAGCAACCACCATTTCTTCGAGCTCGACACGAGATAAAACCCCGTCACGATCCACATCGAAAACCTTGAAGCAAACTGAGAGAGAGGGAGAAATAAGGTTATTCACAGTGTGCTGCAGCATGTCTACGGCTGGATCTCAGTCACAGCAGGAGAATGTTCAATGCCACATGGAGTCAACTCAACTTCCGTGGTGTGCATCATGTCCTTACAAATGGATCTGGGTTCTTCAGGTTTTTAAGTATGAATCTTTGGGGCAGATGTTAAGGCACAGCAGCAGTTCAACCATATTGTACGCAACCTGGGATTCATCTCTACTAAGACTAGATGCGACCATGTTGCATTGTATTGGTTTCAGGATAGTTCAAGTATTCCTGGGGGGCTGGGTGTCCATTTTATTGCTGGAAACTTCCTTGAAAGCGATATGCTAAAATGAAGAAACAGATCTTGGGCATCTTAAGAATAAAATAAAGGATACCTTTACCATGTGCAAAACTCTGCCGTAGCACACTGGCTATGAAACTGAGGACATTCTTGGTTTGGATCTTGCCTCTGACATGAACTCACCTTAGGCAAACTGGAATCTCTCAGGCTCCGCCTGTCTGCAACATCATGACACTAAGACCTACCTTCCTTACAGAGTTGTTGTAAGGATCACATGAGGTAACATCATGTCCCGAGGACGGGACTCCCAGCCCCCCCACAGCAGGAGAAAGCCCTTTCCCCACGGAGCCGGGGCGACAGACGGCGGCTCCCCAAGCACTCACCGGGGCGAAGGGCTGAGCCGCGGGGGCCGCAGGCCGGGCCGAGACGCTGCTCTCGTCACCCCCCCACACACACACGGGGAGGGCCCGGGTCGACGGGGCCAGAAAGGATGCCGCGGTGACAAGCAGAAGCCGGGGGAGAGACGACGGCCGCGGGATGGGAGGCGACGCCCCAGTCCCCGGCTTTGGACAGGTGCCCGGGCAGGAGGGAGGACGCAACAGGGAGGGAAGGAGCCACAGGAGAGGGCATGCCCACGCTGCCGAGGACAGCGACCTAGAGCGGACGGGATGGGAGGCGAAGGAGCCACACCCTGGGAGCCGCGTCGTCAGCTTTGTATGGGGGCGGGGCCAAGGGGGGCAGTCAGCACCGGGAGGAGCGGGGCACGCTGGGAACCGGGAGGGGAGGATATAAGGGAGGGAGAGGAGACGGCCGGGGATGATTCCTGGTTGAGGAGCAGAGCCAGAGAGAGAGAGAGCTCCAACCAGCAGGGACGGGTCGGTGGGGAAGGTGGTGTAACCTCCCTCCTCCGTCCAGGTGTCTGAGGCCTACACTCCTGGGGCAAGAAGGGAGGGGCGAGACAAAGTGGCTGAGTTGGGCAGTATTGGGAGCTCGAGCGACGAAGACAGCGAAGGGTCGTCGTCGAGCTCCTGTGACACATCATATATCTGAAGCACCTGAAAGTGCTACATAAAAGCATTGTCGTTATGTGCTGGCAGGCATCTGGCCATGTTGGGGCATCCTTGCTTCAGGACCAACTACAAGCTGGTGTTTTCATCCACTGCTGGACATTGCAAATATAACACAGCCGAGGTCATTCAAGGCCATTCAGGCCAGACTGGGTTTTGGACTCCAGGATTATCCTGAAACAGGTCCCAAACTAATTCCAGGTATCCATCCAAGATCATCTGACAAATATTCTAATCGTGGCTACCCCTGCCGTGTTCACAATCTGATGTTAAAGCCGAGTGACACGTTTCATTTTTAACATAACAGTTGCAGATTTTTATTTAAATGGTACAACTGACATAGCACTGACAGCAATGCTGTGTTTCCAGCGCTTGATTCCTTATCGTGGGCCACATCCATTCACATCGGACTCCTGGCTGCTCACAGACAGGGAGCTTTGCTGTAGGTATGCCAAGTGTTTACCGGCCAGTTGCTACGGCCGATGCATAAACAAGGTATTTAATCATTCATCGGCCAATGCATTTAGATTTTATTTTCTCTCTTCCCACCTGAGGGCTGATCAGAAATTCAACCACCACTTCTAATATGTAAATCCACAAAGTAATGCAAAATTAAATAGCTTAAACCAGCTATTTCTTATTGATTGTGAGAATCAGGAGGGCTTGTACATCCATTGGACAACAGACTGAAGACCTTTGAAGTCTCAGTGCCCGCTGCTGCTGCTGCTTCTCTGTGGCACAGCAAGGACCACAGTGGATTTGGGAAAGCAAATATGGGTTATGGATGCAGGAAAAAATTCTTCCCAGGTCCCTATCTAGGGGGAAAAGAGAGGGATGGTCCAGAAAGAGGGTACGGACCATAGCACGGGGGCATCCATAAGGACAGAGGGCCAACACAAGCCTGGATCCTACATACGGCATTGCCAATTGCTCCCCACTTTGCCCCCAGGTGTTCATCAGCCCCAGGGCCAATAATTCAGGGGGCACAGCCGGTTGCAGCAGGAAGGAAGTGGAACGGAAAGTTCACTCCTTCAAGAGCTGCTCCACTTGTGAAATAAGATCCATGCCGATATTTTTTTTAATTTATATGCCCGAAGACAGCCAGTATTATCACTCTAAACCAATAAAATCCAAGCAGAGCAATAAAATATGACCCGCTTAAAAATCAGCATAATTAAAGCATCTGCACCATTCTGCAGTGGTGGATGCCAGCTAGCAGCTAGTTCTGAAACTAAAAACTAACCAACACACACAGAGCACACCTTTGGCCTTCAATCTAAAACCCAACAAGCAATGAACCCAACAAGCCTAGCTCCCAAGGATGGAGGGTCAGCACTGAGGAACTGCTGCTCCTTGTGGTCACTTGTTTAGACTCACAAAGATGTGATCCTCTTGGAGAAAGTCCACAGGGAGGGCCACCGGGGAGAAGCCACTCCCTCGGGAATCCCGGGCTAGCCTGATCTCAACAGGATGGGAGACCACCAAGGAAGTCCAGAGTCGCTATGCAGAAGCAAGCAATGGCCAACCGCCTCTGAACCTCTTTTGCCTTGAAAACTCTATGGCAGAGGTGTCGAACTCATTTGTAACGAGGGCCGTTATCTGACATAAATTTCACTTTGTCGGGCCGGGCCATGTGTGCCATGAATGCAATACCAGGTACCGGAGATATAAACTGTATAAAGGACAGCAGCTGGTAATCCTCACTGCAAGGCCCCATTGCAAAGGAAAATCTATATGTGCAGACTGGAGAGCCAGCGGTGAAGGACTGGGCATATACTCCCATGCTGCTTGCTTCCTGCTGCAGACAAGGTTGTTCTGCCATTCTGAAGACACAATACTAGTGACTCCATCCACTCCCCCCCCCCAGCCGTCTTCTGTTCCCTCCCTTGCACTAGCTGCTCACGGGCCTGGGCGAGCCGCCACTAAGCCCAGGGTTGCTCCGCAAAGGCAGACAATAGCAGTCCACCTCTGCTCATCGCTATGGGGACACCATAAGTTGGGTGCGACTTGACGGCACTTTCCACCACCATCGATTGGCTATTGCCACCCAATGTCTGGGATCGGATCAGCAAGGCGCTGCCAGTATTTCCCAGTTCTGGCATTTCATTCCTAATTAAATATCGGAAATATCCGGAATCTGGTTGGGAGGCCTTTCTGCAGGTCTGTGGAGTCTGGGTCTACCACCCACTGAAAGAGTGGGCCTTTTAAAGGTTAAAGGAACAGTGCGCTGTGGACCAGTTAAGAGAGTGCTTCCTGCCACTTCTGGCTCTTGCAGCACCCATTTTGTAATTTGGGAAAGGACATCACTATAATTTTCGCTCGCTTTGGGGTGTGCTGATATTTTCCCAGTATTTATTAAAACAGAATTTTTTCCTGGCGCAACTTTTTGATGGCATACTCTCAATGTTTAACAAAACCGACACTCTTGCCCTTTGCATGCGGGAATTAAAACAACGCTTTCTGAAGCACACACACCCTATTTATAATCCATACAGGGCTTTTGGTTCCTTACTGGGAGGATTCTTTTCCTGTTGTCTGCCTGAGCTTTGACTGCTTGTTGTTTTACCCTGTGGTTAACCCCTTCATGGACAGAAAGGGCTATATGCAAGGGTTTTACATAAAAATGAGGGATCATCAGAGAGAGACACAGACAGGCATTTCTGAAGAGCAGCTCCTGTGAAGGGCCTTGGAGAATTAAGCTATTTGGCAAATGGAGGGGAGATGCTGAGAGAGAACAAGAGAAAATGAAATATGCCATTTCGCTCTAAATGTCTAAAAAGGCAAACATTTGTATTTCCAGCACAGAAACATCTCCTATTCTAAATATACATGAGCTCAGGCATCAGCATCATGAAATGATGCAAACAGTTTGTGTTCATGAATATTTTATCAGGGGAAAATTAAAATCCAACCAAACACACACACACAGGCGTACACACGGCAACCAACAAACAAGGCAGCCCTGTATGAAGAACTGATCGTAACTGGCAAAAATGAGAAAGTAAATCGCAATAATATATCGAATTAATAGAGCCCAGGCTTGATTAGGAATCAGTATTAAAAAGCCCTTATATTAAAATGCTATACAAGACTACATTTTCTTGAGTGCTCTGCCCTTAAGCGATGGAAGGGTAGAGAGAACTAAATAAGATAGCTTTTAATATATATATAAAAGCAGATTGAACTATTCTTTTTCACAAGAAAGCCAAGCGCTGCTTCAGATATTGGGCAGGGCAGTCAGTGGATTTGCCACTGAATGTATGTTCAGCAACAGGAGGCTGGAGCCAGTTCTACCTCTTCAAAGATGTGCAATGCATACTACTCCAAATGCATGTTGGTGGCATTCACATGCAGCCCCGTTCAATGCCTTTATCCCATTTCTCTAAGTGGAGTACTTCCAATTTATCAATTAGCTAAAATGCCACAAAACCAATCAACACCAATAAAGCTATGGAAACAGCACAGCCAGCTAATAACCCTCATCAATGAATTCCTCCAGCAAGTGCTCCTGAAAGCCTGAGAATGTCCAGGCAACAGAATCAAACCGCGGAATCCTGAGGCAGAGGGAAGGGCTGTACCGCTTCAGTCAGCAAGTGTTTCTGCAAGTCTGAGGCGGAATCCTGAGGCAGAGGGAAGGGCTGTGTTTCTGCAAGTCTGAGGATGTCAGCAAGTGTTTCTGCAAGTCTGAAGATGTCCAGGCAACAGAATGAAACAGCAGAATCCTGCAGCAAGGAAAGCAGTTGCTGAATGCTTCCCTATGCAAAAGCATCCTTCCAAGAAGGAAAAATAGCACAGCAAAGAGCAAGTTTTTTCTTCCCAGTGTGCTGGTTTTTACTTACAGGGGTTTATTCACACCTTTCTTCACAGGCAGACTGAGGTGGTACAGTCCACTCTAGCACCTCAGGATCCATCCACCTCATTCTGAGAGATGTGCAGAGTCCAATGCTCCCTCTAAGCTGTGGAGTCCTGTGAGCAAAAATTCTACTTTGTGAGCTACTAGAATTAAAGTCATGAGCAAGTGATTTGGCTGCTGCATAAATTAGTTTGCTCTGGAGCCATCCTTCCTGAGCTGAGATGAAAATGTGTGAGCCGGAGGCTAAGAAACTGTGAGCTAGCTCACACTAACTCAGCTTAGAGGGAACACAGACCCGGCTTAAGAGGTGTGTTCTGGCCAACTTCCTCTGGGAAGCTTCTCCACAGCCATGGGACCGGCACTGGAAAGGTCCTGCTTCTTGGATTCAGGATCCCAAGAAGATGGCCTTAACTGGTGAAGGGAGAGGTGGTGTCTAGGTGTGGAGTGACTTGTAAGGATTAACACAACTCAGGTACAACCCTAGATGTATGGTGTGTGAAGAGGCCCTGAGCAGTCTTGCTGCGCACACTCACGTTTTTGCCTTTCTGCCAGCGGTCCCCTGCAGCAGGCCGACAGTCCGCAGGAGATTTCCTTGAAATCTATGTGGTTGTCACGGTTTTCATCAAAGGCATTGAACAGACCTGCAAAAGACAGAAGTGTTGGCAAGTGTTTGGCTCAACACCAAAAGCAAAAAAGGTGCGCTCATGTCCCACATTCAGCCTGATTCTAAGGGCTGACTAAACACCAAGCTTGAAACGTCCACGCCCACCCCCCTCCAAATCAGAACACATTAACAGAAAACCAGGGCAGCAAAAACACCTATCAAGCATCCAGCAGTCCCTTCCCAACAAAACTTCCAATCATTTATAGGAGATAATCTGTCCTCTTGCATACAGTAGAATGAAAGAACTCGGAGAGGGAGCAAAACAAGTTGCATAGAAGAGTCACTCCGGAGAATGGATCGTCTTTATCACTGTCAGTCCTCCATATTTCCCACATTCCAAAAAATGGTGAGTTATTCCGTCCTTGGCCAGCCCTCTGGCAGCAGCTCCCCTGAACTGCAACTCCTTTTTAATGACACATCCTCCACCAATTACTCACCCACCAAAACTTTGCGAAATTTAGAGAACCACGACTTTTTCATACCTTCGCCCAGAGATGGATGAATGGGAGGAGAAACCAGAGGACCGAATGTTTCCAGATCAAAACGCCCCGTTCTCGATTGAGCTTTCAGGAGCCAATACCGTTTCTCAAGATCGATGATATCCGATTCTTCCACTGTGTAAAAACCGAGATGATCAAAGTTAACCGATTGAAAAGGAGCTCTGGAATAGTATTCGCATGTCAGGGTGGGAGGGGCAGACACTTTCTGCAATGAGCAAGCTGCTTCACAAATCCAGATTTCCACTGTTCGGCCGAGCTGTGCCAAGGGAGAAACGCAAGGAGCCACAATCTGAAGAACTGATGTTCTGAGGTGACAGTGAAGCGGGAGAGGCTGGTAAAAAGAAAACAGCAGAACAAGCCCAGCGAGGGGATATTCGGGCCTTTAAACTGTTTTGTGGTCTTCTGTCTACAAGCGCTTCCATACCTGGGCTCCTTACCCCAGCCCAGTAAAGAACCCGCAGAGATGAGCAAAGATAGCTCTCACACCTTAGAACAGTGGGGTTGTATGTACCATCAAGCAGAAAGAAAAAATTACATCACACACAAGCAAATGGGTGGTAAAAGCAGCCTTAGACACCAACAGTTCTTCTCAAGCTTCATGTGAGGAACTCCTAGCCATCTATGGCCACGGGCAGTGGGCCCCAAATATGGTCACTGCCCAGGGTGACAATCCCAGCAGGGAATGTCTCAAGCACTCTCCAAAGGGAGAACAGACCTTTTTGTATGTTGTACTACAGCGCAGCACCGCAGATTAGAAGGGGCCCCCCTCTCCAACCATGGTCTGCTGCTTCTCCATTGAAACCCCTCCCCCCCATCAGCCAGTGAGAGATTTGTGTAGCCGCTTTGAAGAAGAGAGTGTGAAAGCCAAATCCTGTTGGCGACAAGAAAAATAGAAAGCTACAAAGCTCGGCCAAATGTTGTGGGCCTGTGGCTAAAGGAAATGGAGCAGGGCCAAGCCATAAAGGTAACCACAGGCTTGTGTACCAGCCTTTGATTTGAAGGGCTGTTAAGGTATACATGTGACAGACAGAAGGCTGTCTCGCCCCTGAAGGGCAAAACACCACTCACTTGAGCGTATGGGAGTGCTGCTCCAGCATCCAATCGCCTTTGAGAAAGGGGACGGAATGTTGGAGGGAAACACAGGAGGAGTTGAGTTCGGTTCTGTCTCAGGGAGAGAGCAAGGAGAGCTCAGGTCTGGCTCAGAAGAGCAGACAGAGTGAAGGGTAGCTCTGCTTGGTAATAGAACAAAAGTTCAAGTCCAGTGGCACCTTTAAGACCAACAAAGTTGGTCTTTTTATTTTATTTTATTGAATAAAACTTTAAGACCAACAAAGGTGCCACTGGACTCAGACTCTGCTCTGCTGCTACCTCACCTGAATTTATCTGCTTGGTAATGTTAGCAGAGTGGTTTGGCTCTACTTCTGACAGGGAGAAGAGTACCCAATTGTTAGGCCTGTTGCCTCTGGCAATGAGCTGACCTGGTGCCGTTTAGTCTTGACTCTTGGGAGAGGGCGGGCTGGTGTGGGTGGAACCCTGTGTGCATGTGAAGATTCAGCCTAGTGGCTAATGGGTGAAAGCCTATTTATGCTTGAAAGTATTAAAGAAAACTGAAACTTAGGGGGGTGCGCTCGATATAAACAGAGTCGAAAAAGTACTCGAAAAATTCCTTATTGGTATGTTTCAGGTATTTTTTTCAGACAATTTTCTAGTGGGCTACTGATTCGGCTATCCAAAAATGGCCACCCCAAAAAATCCTGAAAATATTCAGGATTTTTCAGGACTCCCAGATAGCCGCAGTCAAAGAGCTCTCAATCCCTTTAAATGCCTTCCAGGTGAACTTGCCGCTTGGAGAAGGTGTTTAAAGGGATTATAAGCCCTTTAAATGCCTCTGAATTCTTAAAGTGGAGTCACATGGCTTGAAGAAGGCATTTAAAGGGACTGTGATCCTTTAAACGCCTCCTCCCATTAGAAACAATGGTGGATGGGGACACCATCTTCTGGGCCCATAGAATTGGACCCCCTGGTTCAATCTCTTTGAAACTTGGTTTTTTTTAGGAGAGGCACCAGCCGCTATGCTGCAAATTTGGTGCCTTTATCTCAAAAAACATGGGGGCCCAGAGCCCCAGATACCCCCGGATCAATTCTCCATCATAGCCTATGGGGACAATTGACTATAATGGTCCTCCATAGACTATAATGGAGCCGGGGGGAAATTGGCAATCCTGAATGTTTACCGAATCCGAATACCATACCAGTATTGGGATTCAGGAATATTGGGAAATACTGAAGGTTTTCAGGTTCAATATACCTGAACCCAAAAAATACCAAAATTTTTGCACACTCCTAATTGAAGTCGACTTTGCGACTGAACAACAACAAAAATTGAAACTACTCTTTAAATTAATGAGCCTCAGCCAGGTTTCTCTTCTGACTATCTGGAGGCCTGTGCTGCTGATCTGTTCCTGGAAACCTATTTTTAAGTAAATAAATCTTCTCTGTTGTTAATATACGATTTCTGCCTCAGTGACCTGCATGTTCCATTTGTGCACCACAAAACTTACCTCACAGCAGCGATCCCAAAGCCTAGGCACTTGCCACCTTTAGAACACCTGGTAACTGAGGGGAAGGTTTATAGTTTAAAATAAGCCTGGTTCCCCCAAAATCGTAGAAGGCTGCACAGGTCTCCTCAGTTGATAGAAACTGGAATTTTTAAATATTTCTGTACTTTTCTTTTCTACCTCCCTTTCCCCTTCTTCCCTTTCTGTATATAAATTAATAAAAATTTGCAAAAAAAAAGAAGAAGATAGAAACAGCTTGTCACAGTACACTTGTCAGTTTTTACTGCTGCAATTTCTGTTTCCAACAGAGCATTTAGCCTTTTGTTTTCCTCGCCGCCACCCCTAACAGGTCAGGTACTCTTCCCTTATGAGTTTTCAAATCAGGACATGAAATTGAACATGGTTTCCTTTTATTAATTCTACTTTTTTATTACAACCATAAAAAGGAGAGCAAAACCAAACAAATCTTTCATCTGTACAAGAGAGACAAAATCTGTAAGGTTACGCAACCAGTGTGCTATAAATAAAATCATCTTTCACAGTGAATCTGTTTGGAAGAGAGTCCCCTTGCTTCCTTGCAATATGTCAATTCGGAGAAGAATGTAAAACGGTGAGAATGGCCAAAGGCCACTGCCAGTTACAACAAAGCAGCAGCAAAACAATAAAATACAATCACTTGGAACCCACCTTCGATTTCCACAGGAGGAAGGATTTCCATTGGCAGAAACACAACTTCTCTACCTCCCCTGACCCCACAATAGCCCTAAATGCCCACTGAAATGGTGTTTTTTTCTGGGCAGGGGGAATCAGAGGTCTGCCAAGGGACAGAGGAATGGGTAAAAATACACCTCCACCTCTTGCATGGGTGGAAATTTTAGATAGGATGCAATTCCCTGTATGGAACTATCCCACCCACTGACTGTATTAAACAAAACAGAGAAAGTACACTTCCTAAAGTAAACGTTAATTAAGAATGCCACATTCCAAATATATACATACCAATCTGTTAACTGCAGAGGTATTGAAAATTTCTAATATGAAACTTTTTTGTTGTTTTTGGCTGTTAAATGATTCCAACTCATCATTTGCGGCAGCATCTTTTAGAATAGCTCAAGAGGACTATTTTTGGGTCAAAACGGGATTTTGCAACCCGTCATCTCTTCAATCCTTCCTAAAAATCTGGTTTCAGGAAGCTTTAACAGAAGAGCAGGTCCAAAATACACAATCATCATCAGTATTTGTTATGTGGAAATGCCAGAAATTATTAAGTGTACATTCCAAAGTGCAATACTGTGAACCCAATGGCCTGTTTTCAGACAAGCCATAACCCATGTGCTCAGTGACAAAGCATATAACCTGCAGGCTGAGGGTCTCTGGTTTGATCACCAGCCTCTCCAGTTACTAAGGATCCCAAGAAGCAAGTTTAGAAAAGCCAAGATCACTGCCTGAGACCTTGCAAGAGAGGCTGCCAGTCAGAGGAGAAGTACTGGGGCTTCACAAACCAATCATCTGATTCTGTTTAGGGTAGTGTCATCTGTTCAGACATTTTTTGTTGTTGTTCAGTCGCACAGTTGAGTCCGACTCTTTGCGACCCCATGGACCAGATCATGCC
>NW_015164699.1:658779-670374 GCF_001447785.1 Gekko japonicus
CATGGAAATCTGATCTTTAAGGTGCCACTGAACTCAAATCGTGCTCTTCTACCACAGATCTACCATCTGAAACTACCTATAGCCAGATTACCAAAACTCTGCATAAAACATGCAAGCTTCAGTATGGCTCCATTAGCTTCTTTTCAGGTTAATTGTTGATCTTTCCCCCAGCAATCTTAATTCCCGCTTGTGATTCATCCAGGCCAGCATTTCGCATGATGTACTCTGCATACATTACATTCACCTAAATACAAGACTCACTAAGCACCCTCCTTGCTCATCGGGACAAGTGCTTCCACAGGGCACATCCCAATTTCAAACATACTCAGTGGACTGGGAAGATGGCAGATGCATCTAAACATCTGGAAGAGGTGGTAAACCCAAATAGTTAACCCAGGTGTGCAATCCCCCCCCCGAGCTAATGAAGGGAGCTTTGACTCTCAAAAACTTATACCATGGAAATCTGATCTTTAAGGTGCCACTGAACTCAAATCGTGCTCTTCTACCACAGATCTACCATCTGAAACTACCTATAGCCAGATTACCAAAACTCTGCATAAAACATGCAAGCTTCAGTATGGCTCCATTAGCTTCTTTTCAGGTTAATTGTTGATCTTTCCCCCAGCAATCTTAATTCCCGCTTGTGATTCATCCAGGCCAGCATTTCGCATGATGTACTCTGCATACATTACATTCACCTAAATACAAGACTCACTAAGCACCCTCCTTGCTCATCGGGACAAGTGCTTCCACAGGGCACATCCCAACTTCAAACATACTCAGTGGACTGGGAAGATGGCAGATGCATCTAAACATCTGGAGGAGGTGGTAAACCCAAATAGCCAGATTACCAAAACTCTGCATAAAACATGCAAGCTTCAGTATGGCTCCATTAGCTTCTTTTCAGGTTAATTCTGATTGGGTAGCATTCTGATGGGGACCTGTTTATCCGCATCAGCCATGATCCTGTGTCTATGGCAACATAAGTTTTGCCGGAAAATGAAATGTGAATACCCAACACTGACAGAGCAAGCATCTAACTTCGAAAGGAACATACCCTATGAAACCATATACAGGAAGAAGATAAGCAGTTCTCCATCATATAATGCCCAATCAAAACTAACACAAAAAGCAACTAACATAACCACACTCAAGTTATTCCAGAGATAATTCTTAAGCAAAACTCCCTAGAGCCATGACCATTTTCTTACTGCCCCAAAGAGCTTACGGCATAAACTTTCCCATAACAGAAACAGCAGAGATAAATGGAGTATGAATGCATGTCCCATTTCAGTAACCCAGCTTTTCAGTGGGAAACAGGGACCGAAGGCTTATGTCAAAAGCATCCTGGAAAAGGTGGGCTTGGAGGAGGGATCTGAAGGAAGTGAGAGACATGGTGACCACACAGGCAATCTGGGAGGCAGTTCCAGGCATAAGGGGCAGTAAGGGAGAAAGGGTGAAATTGTCTGGGGAAGTGGAAGACCCCTGGAAGGCTGAAGGTAGAGTATCAAGCACAAATGCACTGGGTTAGGATGAAGGACGCAATTCTAGTAAAATTTGAGGAATCCTGGACTATGATCAGTTAGTAACAAGGTTTCGGTAGATTTGCTCATTGTTACAGCTCCTGCTTTTAACTAGGGATGTGCATTCGGTTCGTCTGAAGGGAATGCACCCCCGAAAATGGCCCATTCGGGCCCCTTTCGGGCTGCTGCAGGCCGATTCAGATTCTCTGCTCTGAATCAGCTTGCCGATGAATTGCCGCCGAATTTCAGTGGCAATTCAGCCCCATTATATCCTATGGGCCATTGAAATCAATGGCCAAAACATAGGGTATATTCTGGGGGCTGGAGGGAGAGGCTACAAACTCACAGGGTAGCTGCTGGAGCCTCTCCCTAAGATACCCACCAAGTTTAAAGAACATTGGACCCGGGGGTCCAATTCTACGGGCCCCCAAATAGGTTGCCCCCATCCCCTCCATTGTTCTCTATGGTGGGGAAAAAGTAACTTGGCCCAGGGCAGTTTAGTACCTGCAACCTCCCCAGACCAGCTATTGAACATGAAGCACATTCCACCATGCCAGGATCACCTTGGAAGACCTGGGTCATGCAGAAGGGGCTGATACGGGCAGGTTCTTCCTAGTGGTGGTCCTGATCAGTGTTCCCTCTAAGCTGAGTTAGTGTGAACTACCTCACATTTTTTCAGCCTACGGCTCACACATTTTTGTCTTAGCTCAGGAAGGGTGGCTCCAGAGCAAACTCATTCATGCAGTAGCCAAATTGCTCACTCACAACTTTAATGCCAGGAGTTCACATAGTAGAATTTTTGCTCACAAGACCCCACAGCTTAGAGGGAGCATTGGTCGATGGGGGGAGCTTGCCGATGGGGGAAGTGGCTGCTCCACTGACTCCATCACATAGCTGGAGCAATGTGCATACAGCATAGCTCCTCCGCTAACACAACATCACACCTGTGGCATCCAAAATTTACCAGGCAAGGCTTAGCTGCCATTCTTTGTTTCATCGTGGTAACACTGCCTCTGGCTGGTGCATGCTACTAAAAGCACTTCCAGTCTTTTAATAAACATCAGTCTAGTCACCAGCTAAAGGAGAGGATGCCACACAGCCCTAAGCAACTACTGAGAGCTTGAAGAATAACTCTCCGAATACAGCACACAAATATAAATCATACCATTTGGAGGACAAGCTTAGAACTTGTTCAAGAATGTACAGGCTCTCTCTCAATCAGCACTCTCACTGCTAAGTTGTCTGTGAAAGTTACAGCAACACTCGAGGTCAGCGTACATGTAGCACTTTCCAAACAACAAGACCATCTATATTAAGCATCACCGTGTGTGATCTCATTCCCAGATGGTTGTGAGCCCTTAAATCCATGCTGGCTTCATAACAGGATTAAGCAGTAGCTCTTTGGACTGGTTACCACAAAGGACCAAGGGAAAAAAAATAAGACACAGGTCGCTGGCATTTTTCTCCCATTCTTTCTTACAGGCTGCTAACAAAGACCGAGAATGGGCAACCACAATGCACAGCGTGGAGAAACATGTTTTACTTTAAAGATTTTGGACTGTACAAAACCTTCACCTTGAGTTTTAAAAAGTTTTTTCCCCCTCTCTTCAATCGCTTACCAGCCTCACCTCAGTCACCTTTCAGAAATGCTAATAGTTCTCTAGTGGAAGACAATGGAATGGTCAAGGCCCCCTCTCATTGGAAAGGTAATAACTAGCAGGGAACAGAATTGTGAAGACTGAAAATCGCAGAGAAGTCTTTTTCTGGAGATGTCAAGAAAAGCCTCTTTGACCTGACCCACCCTGCCCAGAGGTAGATAGATAAAACTCCTTGGCACAGGGAGGAAGGTCTCTTTTGTGCTGATTCCATCTAGGAGGAAGGAGGTCTTGTACCTGAGCTTCCGCTGAAGGTGGCTATCACAGGCCTACGCAGACTCCAAGGTAATGAGAACCTTTCAGAACCACTGAAACTTTAAATAAAAGAGCCTACCTTAGAATAACATCAGCTAGGACACGTACAGAGTGAGGGTCAGAGAAACTGAGTGCTTATACTTTAGTTTGGATTCCTTGCCCAGACTGCTGCAGTGCCTCTACTGAGAGTATGCATGAGGGCATTTTCTTTTTTATATATATTTTATGACTTTTAATGCAGGGAGATCTTCTCTGTGCCACACAGACCTCCACAATTTTGGACACAGTATCTTAAAATGAGCACCAGGAGAAGGGGACGGATAGTCAATTGGCACGTCGTTATTTCCTCAGTGGTTTGCAAATGCAGTACCACCATCCCCATGGTAACCAAAATGCTGGGGTTGGGCTCTCTCCATAAGGATCGGTGAAAAGCCATGATAAAGAAATATATGTTGACATGGGTGCCCAAAGGACAATAAAGTTACGCACCAGGTGAGCATCAGTGGGAAAGGCATTCCAAAGGCCCACACTAAAAAAGCTCCACCACTTGTTGCTGTCTGCCTCATTTCCTTAGGGTAGGGATGCAGACAGCAGCGCTTGAGAAGAGGATCTTATGTGCTGGATGGAATGGCTGGAGGCAGCCCCTTCAAGGACCCCATCATGACCAACAGCATCTCAGACTTTTCTGGCCTGATGTTCAGTTTACTGGCCCTTAATCTGGGCCTTTGTTCCGGAATCCCATGGACCCACCTGACTCAGCTGTTAGGGACAAACAGAACTCAACACCATCTGCATATTGGTGGCACCTCACTCCAAATCCCCAGATGATCAAGATGGTCCCTTGAAAGACCACATAGTACCAATGCTACAAGGTCAAGCAGCAGTCCCACGGCATCACTTTCTGAAACCAGCCAGTCAGGTAAAAGTGGAACCATCAGAGCATGCTGCCACTCCCCCCCCAATAGGTCAGCCTCTCCAGAAAGAGACCATGGCCAATATGGACTGAAAGCTGCCCAGAGGTCCAAGAGAATCTACAGGGGTACACTCCCCTATCTGCTGAAGAAGTTCAGTCAGTGTGATCAAGGCCATTTCCATCCCAAACCGAGGCCTGAGCCTGGACTGAGAGGGGTCTGCATAATTCATCTCCTCCTAGACCACCTGAAGCACCCATTTGAGCACTTTGGCCAAGAACAGACTCTAGACCCACAAATGGTAATTGTTTGAGGTCACTCTTGTCCAAGTCTGCCCTGTTCAGGAGGACTCTCAAGACTGCTTCTTTCAAAAACAGAACACACACACCCCTCCCTCAGTGACATGTTTATTATCTCCCAATCAAGACTGCTTCTTTCAAAAACAGAACACGCACTCCCCTCCCTCGGTGACATGTTTATTATCTCCCACTCCCAAAACTCAGTCCGGCTAGATTCCATCAGCCGTTAACGGCAACGCTTGGGCCTAGATGTGGCGGGCCGCACACTTATGAGCAGCTTTGTCCTACTTCATCGGTCCTCATCAATGGAAAGTCACCTCTACAGCTTGGACCAGGCTATGCTCCAACAGCATCCTGAGACTGAACTGTACCCACTGTGGCATTTAGGCTGTGGCAGGGGTGTCTGTTTTTTGAGACAGAGTCACAGCAAACCGGTACGTATTGCAGCTCTGTGTCCTCGGGGGCCTGAAACATCAACTAGAAGGTTCAGCTCAACCTAGAAGTTATCCATTATTTGCCATTGCCATCAAACTGTTCACTTCCTCCAAGTCTTCAAGCATGCAGGGGAAAAAGCAGGGAAGGCAGAAAGAGACAGAATTGACTCACTCTGGAGAAGACAGAAACACTGAGGTGTGTGCCGCTTTTGCTTTCTCCTAAGCCCAGGGTAAAGCCAGACAAGACCCCTTCCCCCCAAAAAGTACTCTGCATATGGCAAAGAGCTTTGGAGACAGGCAGGGCCCTTCTCTGCTATTTGGCACCAGCCCGTGGAATAGCGAACGTGCAGCACCTGACCCTCCTGCAGGTTTCATCTTCCCCAATCCCTGCTGTGAGGGAGCCAACACCCTCCCTCCCCAGCGAGTCCTCAAACTGCCTTTGTCAACCTGATTCGTAATTAAGTGCTGCATTAACACCAGAGACTAGCCAGGATTTGAAAGGAGAACTCAAAGCTGGTTAGCAAAACTGGGTTACTATTAATTACAACTAATGCTGGCACTGACTGAACACATAAACACTGATAAGGCTAGAGGGAGAAGGGAGGAAGTGTGCACGAAAGGGAAGGAAGGTGGTCTACTCTCAGTGTCTTAATTAGATACACCTACGCCCGGCACCATTAACAACTCTTCCATGTTCAAGTTTACTCAAAAACAACAATCTAAACCAACACAACTAGGGACAGAGGTGAGTCTCCTGAAGCACCAAGGAAATTTCAGACTGAATTAGCATCAGCATCATAGCTGCCATGAGCCTCGGTTTTGCAGACTTGCAACCCACCCCCTCCAGAGCTGCCCTGCCAGAATCAACAGACCCAGTAAAGAGTAAACAGGCAGTAAATGGCTCTCTGAAGGCCTCAGTCCTCAGCTGTCTCATCTTGCCAGTTCCAACAAGACCAAGAGGGACTCAACTGCAACTAAGTGCACTGCAGACTGAAACGTCTGAAATGGCCGGCATAGTGTGGTGTTTCGTGTTGGAAGACCCAGTTCCAAGATCCGCTCTGCTGTATTCTGAAATGGCCGGCATAGTGTGGTGTTTTGTGTTGGAAGACCCAGTTCCGAGATCCGCTCTGCTGTGGAAGCTTGCTGGGTATCCTTGGGGCAGTCACTATCAGCCTGCTTCACAGGATTATTGCAAGGATAAAACGGAGAAGGGAAGACTGCTGCAAGCCCCTCTGGATCCCCATTAGGGAGAAAAGTGGGATATAAGTGAATGAATTAATAAATAATTCCTTAGCAGTTCTGAGTTCCAAACTCAGCCCTCGGGAGGGGGAGGGGGGGGAGCCGGCACAGATGGTTTCCCCAACTGCAGAAGCAACATATGACAATCTAGCATCCAAACAGTGAAAAACAATGTCCTGCTAACAGGCTGTTTTCCTTCAGCTGTCAAACTGCTCAAAAAATAAAGCAGAAACTAACCTGAATTTGCCTTTTATGCTCCAACTGGTTCCCTGTGTGGGTATTTTTTTTTTCATTCGGATTAAGTTGTTCCTAAACATGCCACAAGGGTAAGCCTGCTTAATACTATATATTTTTCTCCTCCTTGAAAATCAGTTTATTGCAGGATTAAAGGTGCCCAGTATTAACTCAGCAACCTGCATCTCAATAATTTAAGCTAAAACTGAGCATCCTTGAATAAACCTCTCTTTATTTGAATTTTGACCCAATTCCCAACAATCTGAACAGGTGATACTGACTTTCAACGGGCAATGGAAAGACACAAAATTAGACAAGTAATAAAATCTCCCACACTGTGCCTAAATTCCCACAATACTGAATTCCTCGGTTTGAAAGGCCTCTCCCTGGTCCCAATCCAGGTATAATAAAGCATCATGGACATTACAAGCCATCTCGTTATCTCTTATCCCAACCCCCCCCCAATACCCCCACTTTATCTTACCAACCTAAAGGTGCGATTCTCCTTGGCTCACAGCAGCAGCAGCATACCATATTCCCGTCATTTTAACTGACCTCCCGGGTCTGCACCGACCTTTGCCACGTGGGTTTCCAGCCGCGAGCAGTCATGGGCCCTGTGAGAACCATCCCGCATCACCAAATCGGAAGCCCGGTGGCCAAAAGGCAGGTGAGACAGATGCCCACAAGCTCATGCTGCCTTGCGTCACTTTCAAACAAACAACCCGTTAAGGGATGTGAGAGACCAGATCTGGTTAAGGTGACACGCGTGACCCGGCAGCTAAGAGGATCAGCAGGTAGAGCAATGCAGATTAAAGCCATGCTAAGGGGTTTTGCGCCGTGTAAGGCCCAGAGTTTGTCAGGAGCCTTTCATCCTCTCTCCCTTTTTGTTATCAAGAATGTAGAGGGAAGCCTCTCTTCAGCTACATACACTGAGTCCTCTCATGACGTTTCCACATGGACATTTGAGAGAAAGCGTACCCTAGTAAGGCTTGTAAAAATGTTCATTACCCCTCAACTGCTCTTCACTGTATTACTTGCCTTCACTTCACTGAGGGCTTAAAAAAATCTCGTCTTTGTTTAATCACCTAGAGAAGAGAGAAGAAGAGATTGGATTTATACCCCGCCCTTCGCTACCCAAACGAGTCACAGAGCGGCTTACAAACTCCTTTCCCTTCCCCTCCCCACAACAGACACCCTGTGAGGTAGGTGGGGCTGAGAGAGCTCTGACAGACACAGCTCTTTTTCAAGAACAGCTCTTGTCAGAACTTTGGCTTGCCCAAGGTCATCCAGCAGCTGCAAGTGGAGGAGTGGGGAATCAAACCCGGTTCTCCCAGATTAGAGTCCGTGCACTTAACCAAACTGGCTCTAGAGGTGACTTGTATGTACCACAGGTAACCAGGAAAGTGCACAAGGCTATTGCAGATGAAGGGACCAGGGCTCAGTGTGACCAGGTGAATCTGTGACTGAAATGACATTTGAACCAGTGACCTTCCTGGATCACAGCCCATTCTCTTAACCACCATGCTACACTAGCTCCCACAATAATGCTGTCACCAAGAGACTTCAAACAGGTGCTTCAAGAAACCAGTGGTGGCAGGTAACCAACTGTTAATCAGGTGCCACCTAAAACTACCTTTAAAAAAAAAACAGGATCAGGTTGTCTAAAATGACTTTTGGGCAATAATTTATTTATTTATTTATTTTTACACTTACCGTATTTTTCGCTCCATAAGACGCACCTGACCATAAGACGCACCTAGTTTTTAGAGGAGGAAAACGGAAAAAAATATTCTGAACCCTGGGGCTTGGCGACGGCCTTTCCGATGTAATTCCAAAACAAAACAAAAATTCCAAAAAAATAATCTCCTAAACTTTGGCATCCAGAGACCCCAAACCCAGGAGATCCATCTAAGAAAAAAAATATCTTAGATCTGTCCACAAGTCTCAGTTCCCAGACCTTGGATGACCAGGTGGAGAATACAGTTCCAATACCTTATTATTTGGACAAGGAGGAGGATTTTTTTTAAAAAAAAAACTTTGTTTTTATTTCAATTTTTCAAGGATACAGTCAATTCATACAACGCCCACTCAAAAATCCAGTATCAACAAACGAAACAAAAACCCAAAACAAATCCCCCACTTAAATGCAACCACCTAACAATCCTAGTGCCAATACCACTTTAAAGTGACGTGATGTCATAGCCCAATACAAAAGACAATTTTAATGCTATCTGACCATTACTGGTAGGTGGGGAAGAGGAGGTGTCCCTGAGCATTTCCCTGCCGCACAACTCTCAGGAGTTCTTCTGCATTTGGCTGGTCTCCTTTTGCCTCTTTTTCTTACTAAAGGGTTTTTTAAATGGCGGCCAGCCCACGTCAGGACATCGCCCATTTCGGCACCCAGAGCTACCAACTGGAGGTATCAGTGCAATACTCAGTGCTAAAACTATCTCTCGCATACATAAGATGTGTGTGCACACACAACACAATGCTGAACTCCCAATCCCAGAAATGCTGCTCTCTCTCGGTTCTGAACAGCAGTGGCATGTGACAGCTAAGATATGTTATGTTACTTCGGTGCCCTGGCACAGGATTTCGCACAAGCGCTTTCCAGTGATTAATGCTTCACAGTGGCTTGTAAGATACTATGGGTCCATTCCCTGTAGGCACTCCATAGTAGAAATAAAAACCCAGTTTCCCGTAGTTTAAGCCCAAGGGCGAGTCATATGGCCAACTATGTGTTTTAGTTTAGGATTTATAGCCCGTCCAGACCCCAGGGGCTCAGAGCAAGTAATGGCCTTGTATAATGTAGACAGAGACAGCTACCTGTCTTAAAGCCTCATTGTTCAACTCAGACAAAGAAAATATGGTGGGGTGAAAGAGCAGGAAACCTTGAGTGGGGATGGGCCACAGTTCAGTGGCAGAGAGCACACTCTACACGCAGAAGGTCCCCAGTTCAATCCTTGCCCTCTCCAGCTTAGTATTTATTTATATACTTAAAGCATTTATTAGCCATCTTTCCTCCATACGGAGCTCAAGGCAGCTTTCTATTTTTTGTGCCATCAAGTCGCAGCCGACTTACTGCAGCCCTGTAGGGTGTTCAGGTTAGAGACGTTCAGCGGCAGCTTGCCACTGCTTGCTTCTGCGCAGCAACCCTAGTATTCCTCGGAGGTCTCCCACCCAAATACTGACCAGGGCCAACCCTGCTTAGCTTCTGAGATCTGACGAGATCGGGCTAGCCTGGGCTACCCAGATCAAGGCAGCTTACAACACAGATAAGGGACATATAAAATAAGAGACATTAAAAACATAAAACCAAGATTTAAAATCACAACTCAGGACTGCAAGTGGACTTAACCAAATGGAGTTTCAAACAGAACTGTCTTCCACTGTCTCCTAAAAATCAAAAGCGAGGGAGCCAGGCGCACCACCCTGGGGAGGTGATCCCATACTGTGGGGCTGCCAGTTCAAAGGACCTCCGCTTGCAGCTGTTGGGAAAGACCTTCCTAAGGCCGAGATCAGTCAGCAGCTAGACAGACTCCACATAAGGCATCTATTCAGACCCGAGGATGAATTGACAAAAAGCATACGAAGCAACTCCATCATCTACTCACGCCTATGACCTCTGAACCATGGAATCTGGAGCCTGAACCTGAAACCTCATCGTCTGACACTGGGATTTACCCGACTTAATGCCAATAATAGGTAAGACAGCCAACGGGTGAAGAGGGGAATGTTCCCACTGCTCAGAGTGCACCACCCCTTCCCTGAGACCAGGCAAAGAATAAGCAGAACAGCCAGAAGGTGGTACAAACTGAGCTACCCCTTACACACTGCATAGGGAGCCCTCAGTGCGGAGATGCAAATCATCGATCCCTCGTTGAAGCGCACCGGAAACACATGGCATAAAAAACCCCAACCGACTCACCCATGGTTGTTGCATCTGATCACACAGTGGCAGACTGTGCTCGCAGCCTCCAAGGACTGTGTGATCACGCAACTGCGGGTCAAACGCCTACGGAGCAAATAGCCTCACTCTCCCCCCCCCCGCTTTATTTTCCACTTATGACCGCCACCCATGCTTGTCAGCTATTATACTCCATAAGCATGAGCCTCATTGGGAGCCCACAAGATACAGGAAAAACCTTTACACCACTGACCCACCTGCTCTAGTCTCTACCTGGCAACACCCCTGCAAGGTTTGTAGCAGATAAGGTCAGCATCTATCACCCAATATCCTGTAACAAGATACTGGGGACAGAACCTGGGACGTTCTGCATGCAAAGGATGTACTGTACCACTCGGCTATACTCCCACCCCTAAATTTGCACACAGAGCTGCCTTATCCTGAGTCAGACCTCTGGTCCACCTCCAAAAGCCTCTTCTGACGGGCAGGAGTTCTTCCAGCTTAAGGCAGATGTCTCTCTCTCCATGCTGCCGCTTGAGATCCTGTAGCCAGAGATGCCGGGAATTGATTCTGGGCTGGGGTGTTTTTCATGCAAACCGCATGCTTTACAATGGAGAAGTCATCGGACAGCTTCTTTACAACCCAACTCATAACACGACGAGTGTCTGAGTTAAGATATTTCCGAGCTCCCTCTCTTTAAGATTCATTGTCACATTTAACGCACACAGAGATGGCTGCAGTTCTGTTCTGTCAAAGCAGAAGCCACAGAATGGTTCTAGCCTATCAGAAGGACTGCTGCTATGTCCCCCAAAGGGTGCTTCATTCAGCTGATAACTTGCTCGTGATCCTCGGCCCAAAGGCCTTTTTCTTGGCCCTGGCCCCAACCTGGTGGAACACTCTTTTTTCCAATGAGGCACAGGCCCTGTGAGACCTGAAACAATTCCGCAGGGCTTGTAAGACAGAGCTGTTCCACCAGGCACATGGTCACGGAGAAGTAACAGCTTCCCGCCTTGCACCATCTCCTGAACTGCCTGTTACTGTGCACAGTGACTCTTGTGACGGCTGATTTTAATGTAATCTATATTTAATTGTTATGTTGATTTTAAACGTTGTGATTCGCCCTGAGCCCTGCTGTGTA
>NW_015164699.1:670416-670861 GCF_001447785.1 Gekko japonicus
CAATTTAATAATAATTTAATAATTAAAAATTCATCTTTGTGTACTATTTACCCATCACTTAACACTGCCCCAAAACGAAGAAATTTTACTCAAGCTGAAGGTTTACAATCTAGTCAGCATACGCATAAGAGTAAGAGGTCAGAAAGGAAAAGGGATACGTGCCAATTAGGGTGCCAACTCCTGCTTGAGAAATAACTAGAAATTTGGGGGTGGAGCCTGGCGAGGGCAAGGATTGGGAAGAGGAACCACCTCTGCCATACAGTGCCCCCCCAAAGCAGTCGTTTTCTCTGTGGTAACTGACCTCTGTCATCTGAAGATCAGTTGGAATTCCAGGCGATTTCCAGCCCTTCACCTGGAGGTTGGCAATCCCAGTGCCAACCAGGAAAAACAAGAAGGATTTGGAACTTTCTTATCTTTATGATCATGAGGATGAACTGGAAACTGT
>NW_015164699.1:670888-682929 GCF_001447785.1 Gekko japonicus
GAACTCTTAAAAACCCTTTATTTACAGGGTCCTTTTCCCTTCCCAATGGCAAGCAGAAGGGAAATAGATGGCACAACTAGGGCAGAATAGATCAGGCAAGAGAGGAAAAAAATAACACATTTACATATTGCTAAAAATAACAAAAAGAATACTCAAGATGGGTAGCTGCGTTAGTCTGTTTGTGGCAGTAGAAAACTGCAAGGGGCCAGGAGCACCTTAAAGACTAACAAAATCTGTGGCAGGGGAGGAGCTTCCGTCAGTCACTGCTCACTTCTTCAGATAGAATGTGATTGAAGAATGTATTATTAGAAGAACATGAGGAAAAGAAGTTTAATGTCCCTACAAAATAAGGAGGGGGGGGGGGAACCAATTAATTAAACAGAACCCAGGCCACTGAACTGCTGTGCTAACTTTCAGCCGCGGCAACCCCCTCCCCGGAAGTGGTTTAAATGAAATGGAACAAAATTTGATTAAAAATGGCAAGTGTGTGCAACTTAGTGTGACTTTCAAAAATTCCCTTTGTAATTCTAGGCTGGGAAAACATAATTATAGTTATCTGCCTTCCACTACATAAATGTTATTTACAAATGAAAAAATTACAATTTGTTTATGGTTTTTCGATAACTTGGCTCGTTAAGCAGATCTAAATGGAGCCACTGAAGCTTCACAACAAATGCTCGCTGTCTTCCATTCATCCTCAACCCTCCCCCCCCAAAAAAATAATAATAATTTTTTGCTTATTTTTAATCAGGGTTATTTTTCATTTCTATGTCAGAATTCCTCAGATGGGTTTTAATAGGAAAAAAATTACGCCCACCAGCAGAGGGCACCATGCAAGGCATCGCTACCTGTTACTTGTCACAGGTGGTTTACAGTACAATTTATTCTTTCTAAAAAAAGAAATATGACCGTCCTCCAAAATTCACCTGTGTCTATAAAACCAGAATTTGTTGAGACGGTAAAAAGCAGCAACATCAGAGTGATTCTCAGGGGTTCTTTAAAACCTTCCCCAACAGGAGGGGCTGCAGCTCAGCTAATCCTACATCTGCCTGACATGCGGAAGGTCCCAGATTCAATCCTCAGCATCTCTAGCTAAAAGGATCAAGTAATAGGTGATGTGAAAGATCTACACCTGAGGCCCGGGAGAGCTGCTGCCAGAGGAGAGATACTTTGATAGACCAATGGTCTGACTCAATCTAAGGCAGGGTCCATTTACAGAGGAACTGTGGGTCAGTGGTAGAGCATGTCGTTTGAGTACAGAGGGTCCCAGGCATCTCCAGTTAGAAAGATGGGTAGTGGGTGATGTGAAAGACCTCTCCCTGAGACCCCGGAGAGCTGCCGCCGCCGCCAGTGAGAGGAGACAACTGAGCTAGATGGTCTAATTCAGAATAAGGCAGCTTCAGGTTTTCAGTTCTGATTGACCTTCTCTGGAAATCTTGTCCCAGAGCCTCAGAAAATGCCTTGCTCTTTACTGCTGGCAAAGCTAATCTCCCTGGACAATGGTAACAAAAGCTGGGCCCTTACCCCTATGAGTGCAGAATGACCCTGCTGGATCAGATGCTTCTCTGTTTAGCATGTGGTCGCCCTCCAGGTGCCTTCAAGAAGGCCAAAGGCAGAACATGCAGGCCCACCAGCAAGCAGAATTCAGAGTCCTACTGCTTCTAAACATGGAGGCTCTATTTAGCCATCTTCATTAATAGGTTCATCCAGGGACCTCCCTTCTCTACAAATTTATTTAATCCTTTCTTTAAAGCCAACGTCAGCAACAAATGTCACAAGTTTCCAAATCAACTGTGTGAAGCGACACCCATTTGCTTGTCCTGAATCTACCACCAACCAATTTCACTGGGTGCCACTCCCCACTCCCTCAATTCTTGTATTACGGGAGAGGGGAAAAGTTTCCCATCCATGTTTTCAAGATTACACAGAGGTTTATAAATCCAAACCTAGTGGCCAGTCATTCTGAACAAAACCAGTATTTTGGTTTTCACAGCGACAAAATACCTTTGCAAGGCACATGAGCCAGTCTCCTCACCCTTCAGACGATTCTCACGAAGCAGAAATTCCAGGGCTGTAAAAACCCAGAAATGAGTTTCAGCCCTGGGCGAGCTTGGCACCTACTGCAAAGGACCTGGTGTTCCCTGGTGTTTGCCCAGCCATTCGTTCTGGGAGTAATGTCAACACTGTTGTCCTGCCTTTGGACTTCCGTGCTCTCTGTATGTCTTGCCTGTTTCCAAGTGTTTTTTACAGCCAAATGTGTGTTGTGTGTGTCATAATCTCAGGGCCAGTTCCAGGTTTGTGAGGCCCTGGGCAAAGAGTGCCCGGGGGGGGGGCATGCCCACTACCAGGCTTCTTTGCTTGCCCACCCACAAGCCCCCCACTTGTTTGCAGATCGTTCTCCGGCCCACTGGCAAGCTGTCTCATCACCTGCACAGTAATAGCTGCCCAGACTGCCCGCGTGCCCTTTCCCTGATGGTGCTGGGCGCAGTTAGGGGAGCCACTGCCATGGCCAGCGGACAGGCTGATGTTTTCTGCCCCACCCACATGCCTTCCTCTAGAGGCACAAGGCAGCAGATGCAGGCTGTGGGAACACAGGTGACAAAGTGCTCACAAGTAGGCAGTGGGAGCGTGTGAATGCAGGCGTTAGAGGAGACTGTGTGAGTAGGGAGTCAGCAACGATGGGCCCTCTCAGAAGCCATGGGCCCTGGAGGCTGCCCCACTGCAGGGTATGCTGACACCAGCCCTGCAACCGCTGGCTTCCTTTTAATGACTTCCAGAACACAAAGGAAATTGGAGGCACGATAATAAAGGACAAGCTTTGCACATATGGGGGAGGGAGCCAAGGCTCTCCCTCGTAATTCAGCCAGGTCTTAATCCCCGTCAGACAAGTTCAGTAGAGCCTTCAATAAGAAACTCTCCAAGTAGCTGGGGGGGGGGGGGATAGCAGCTGTTGCCTGGCGACTGGCTTAAGCCATTTGTAAGCAGGGTCATAGACGTCTGGGTGGTGATTCACGTGGCTTTCCAATCTGAAATGAGGCAGACGAGAGACAGCCAACTCTCCCTATGCTTGGGGCACTTTGTTTCTGCGGGCAACAGCCCAGAGAGCAGGAAGTATATTTTTGCTGGGCATGCCAACTGCCTCTCTCGTGGTCAGGCTCTATCACGAAGCCAAAGCAGCCAGCAGGAAGGAATGCGCAGTTCCAGAGCACGTGCCAGGAGGGTGCGCCCCAAGCCCAGAAGCAAGAGGGTGATGCTGAGTCTAGAACCTCTTGACTACTTTTTCTCTCTTACAAATGGAAAAGGCAGGCAAACCTTCTTGCTCCACCTAAATCTACTTTTGGTGAAGCCACTGGGAGCTGGATCGGACCCACAGGCCACCCACTGGGCCCACAGGGCGCCTCCAGAACAAGAGCCTGGAAGCAACAGCCCTTCTCTACCGTTGCCACCCAGGAAAAGGAATTCAGAGGCAGTATTATCCAGGTTGGCTAACGGGTACATCAGTAGGCTTGTCCTTCCGGAATTTGTCTAGGCTCTTTCCAGTGCCGAAAGCCAGCAGCCAGCATTCCATGGGCTTCTCTTGTTGGGCATCACATGGTGGTGGTGGTGGTAGAGGAAAGCGCCCTCAAGTCACAGCCAACGTATGGTCAGCCCGTAGGGTTTTCAAGGCAAGAGATGTTCAGAGGTGGTTTGCCATCACCTGCCTCTGTGTAGCGACCCTGGACTTCCTTGGCGGACTCTCATTCAAGTACTAACCAGGGCTGACCCTGCTTAGTTTCCAAGATCAGGTGAGATCAGGCATCGCTAGTCTAACCAAGTTCACCCCTCCACAGAAGCAATCTGATCTACCCAGGGGTTGCCAGGCTTCATGGGAAGGAGGGGGGCGGGGAGACAGTGGTATCTAGCAGTAGAGAGCCCATGAGTTCAGCCAGCATGAGGTTCTGATTTAGCAGGGCACTGAGAATTACTGTGCTTTCCAAAAGGATCACACCACTGCCTCAGGAGGCGAGCAGGCATCGGTCCTCTGCTGTTTCAAACTCCCTTCAAGACAGATATACAATAAAACTCACACAAAACGCACACACAAAGATGAAGTGCCTCTTTTCTCTGCAAGTCAAGTTCTTCATCATCCTTGATTCAGTGGGCTCACAGGGGCCAGATAAGCAGCATCAAGGTACTGGGACTCTTCCTACAGGACATTCTTTGACCACGCAGACAATCACACAAAATTGACATAGTCTACAGTAAACAGATCTGTTCCAAAAGATTTGTCTTTTTTTTTTAAAAAGCCACAAATACAAAAACCCTGAGAATATAAGCCAACCAGCTAGGAAATATTTGTTTCCCTATTTCCCGGGCCTCGTAAACTCCAAGACAAATTGCTCTGTTTCACGGCACTTACAATTCCATCGGAAATGGCCAGCATCGACTGTAAATCCCATGACAAATACAGATATTTCAGAAAGCTATAAAGTTCTACTGGCTTTTGCCGGCACGGCCAGCCGTTGCCTACTATACTACAAACTCAAATAATCAGATTTCCTCTGCTTCCTTGTTAAATATATATGGAGGGCATTGGTTTCTTCTAACAAATGCAATTAAACAGCAATATAATGAATCTTGTAGACTGAGATCAGCAACACATGCAGGGACAGGAAAACACGGAGAGGCAAGAGAGAGCAGTAAAACAAAAGTCAGGAGGTGAGGTGCAAACAATACGATCCCAGGGGGTAAATCAGTACAGGGTGACTTCCCTTTTCTTAAAAGAGTGGGATTGGACAAAATTTTCAATTGGAAATTGTTGACTGAATGGATGGAAAGGATATAGTAATCAAGAGGGCAGGAACGATATTGGGGGGAGAGACAGAAACATACTGTGCAAAAAGAGAGATAGCTGTCAATCATAGTGACACCACCTGCTGTCCCTGGTGGGGAACATCACTCACCACTCTGCTTCTGTACCTTCTATGTCTTCTGGAAGGTGGTATGATTCTGCTGGGCATTTACTGGGGTGCTCTTTGTCTTCCCCAGGGAAATGCCACAACATTCTGACCCAATTCAGATGTCATATGCTCCTCACCCCCATTTGCACACAGGTTCCCTCTGTCACTTCCTGGCTGCCTGTAACTGAAGTTTGTCACAGTATCTCAATTGCCACACTGCGATTGGCACACAGAACTGGACTCCAAATTCTGATTTGCAAACTTATTGAAATAATTGACCACAGGTGTTTGGGGAAGGGGTGCCTGGCGCAAGCTCATGGCCATTTCCCAAGCGTATATAGCACAGTTTTAAGAACTGAATTCATGACATCTGAACTACATTGTATCAAATAGCCAGTATTCCTCATAGTATCTATTGGTACATCCAAGAAAGAGGCTGCCTCCGGCTTCTCCAACAGACAAATACGGTTAAAAGGGGACTGGCGGACTTAGCCCTATCTGCCACATCCATAAAGCCAGAATTACATAAATGTACAGTACCGTACAAACAGCGGATTAATTTAAAAGTTTGGCCACAGTAGTTCACATATAAGAGAAGGAGTCGGTTTGCTGAACGATCCCAAGTAAGATCTATCTATTCAGCATCACGAAATCCAGGAAGCCTTGAGGACTGCCGCCCGCGTGAAACAGGACTGCTCAGTTACGTAGCAGTTACTTACAGTGTGTGACTCCAGCGAGAGTTTGATAGAAGGTGGGGGTGTCGCTGTCATCCGTGAGGGTCACGTACACGCCTCCGGAGAGCAGCCAGCGGGAAAACGTGAAGGTCTCTTTATTGTGCAACAGCCAGTTCCTGAATTTGTCATAGTTTACCTTTTCACCCTATAAACAAAAGCAAATTTGGGGAGGAGATTACACAAGGTGGTTTGTTTTAGGGCACTTCCATGGAAAGAAAAATGCACCCAAGGCAGCTCACAGGACAAGCAAATACAAGAAAATGAGAAAATATAAAAATACAAAAACCAAAGATGTCCTAGCGGCAGAGGGTCCCCAGGGTCTTACTGGGTCCGTGTCAGACAGTAAAAGGCTGCCTCAGGGCTGGAAATGGTTGCCAGGCAATCAAGAAGAGCTGCTGTCCCTACTGCTCTGTTACCAAAACATGTCCCTGCAGAGACAAACTGCTGCGAGTCCACAGCAAGCTGCCAGTTTAGTATCAATTATGTAATTATCCTGTAGTGTAATGAAAGAGGACCTAGCCAGATGGACTGATTATAACTATTTGTACAGAACAGAGGTCAAGTGTGCAACCTGTGAGGTAGTGGGTTTGAATTCTGCCTCAACCCACAAGACCACTTAGAGGCCTTTGGCAAGCAACTCACTCTCTCTGAGAAGGAGGCATGCATCTGTAATATGGGCGAAGTAGTGATACACCTTGCAGAACTGTTGCAATGATTACTGAGATAACTTATAACAGCCAGAGTGCTATAAAAATGACTTTGCCTTCCAAGGCAGGCTGCTGAGACACCCAAGTCGACACTCTCTACTCTGAAGGATGGTGCCTATTCAGGGTCTTTCGCAGCCCGGATTTCCTTTGACTGGATACACTAGAAATAACTTTCTGTTGGCAAAACAAGTGGCCTCCTCACCAAGTTATTGAGCAACCTCAGCAACAGAAGCCCACCACAACTGTAACCAGAGCATATTTGGAAAATGAGCCTTTCAAGCAAAAGCAGGTTGCTTACCAGTAACTGATGATCTTCGAGTGGTCATCTGTGCATTCACACCCATGGGATCTAGTGCACACGCGCTGGATCAATCAATGCTGTAGCAAGCTCTTTTAATGGATTTTCGCACCCAGTTCCTCGGGCATGTGCAGGAACCCCATCGCGCATGCCCAGAGGGGTGGGCACGGACATCCCGCCAGTTCCTACAAACTGCCGCAAATCAACCCCTATTAAAAATGTAGAAGCTGACAGCAGCGGGGAAGGAGGGTGGGTGGTGTGAATGCACAGATGACCACTCGAAGATCACCAGTTACTGGTAAGCAACCTGCTTATCTTCGTCGTGGTCTCTGTGCTTCACACCCATGGGAGATTAGCGAGCAGTGGCCTACCTGGAGGAGGGTGCTGGCAGATCTTTTACTGTGTAGCCGAGAACAGAATGTGACGTCCCATGTTGCTACTGGTGTTGGTACGTCTAGGGTGTAGTGCCTGATGAAGGTATTAGGTGTGGCCCACGTAGCGGCTTTGCAAATGTCTGTCAGCGGCACTCCCTGGAGGAAGGCAGTGGAAGTCACAACAGCCCTGGTAGAATGAGCCCTGATAGGGCCAGGAAATGGCTGTTTGGCGATCTGGTAACACAGACGGATGAGACCCACAATCCACTTTGACAGGCACTGGGCCGTGATGCGAGTGCCCAGTTGTGCTGACGCATAAGAGACAAACAGTTGTGAGTCTTGTCTAGTCGAGTGTGTTCTAGTGAGGTAGGAGAGCCCGCTTCATGTCCAAGGTGTGGAGTAGTTTGTCTTCCGCTGATGTTGGATTTGGGAAGAAGTCAGAGAGGAAGACCTCCGACTGCAGGTGGAACTCTGACACCACCTTCGGCAGGAAGGAGGTGTCCGGGACTAAGCGGACTCCATCAGGCAGAGAGGACAGGTAAGGTGTATCGTGCCGGAAAGCCAATATTTCTCCCACTCGCCTGGCCGAGGTAATGGCAATTAAAAAGGCCATTTTCCACGCTAAGAGTTTAAGTTCGCATGTTGCGAGTGGTTCGAAGGGCTTCCTTGTAAGCTGGTGTAGAACTAGAGGAAGGTCCCATGGAGCGACTGGAGTTTTGACAGGAGGGTAAAAGTGAAGCAAACCTTTTAAAAAACGTTTGGAAATTGGATGTGCAAACAGAGTACATCCGTCAACTGGAACATGAAAAGCCAACAGAGCGGCTAAGTAAACTCTTAAAGAAGAGTGGGAAAGTCCCGAGTCAGCTAAAGAGAGAAGGAAACAGAAAACTCTTTCGAGGCCAGCTGAGGTGGCTCGAGGGGCGTCATCACCCAGAAAAGAACAGAATCTTCTCCATTTATAGTCGTAGGACTTCCGAGTAGTAGGCTTCCTGGAATTTAAAAGGACGTTCACTACACGTAAGGAGAAACCTGCAACGTTATCTGCCATGCTGTCAGTTTCAACTGAGGTATGTTGTGATGTAGGACAGGGGAGTCTGAGCGAAGGAGTAGGTTCGGGGCCGGGGGAAGGAGAAATGCTTTGGCCAATGCTTTCGCCATGGGCAGGGAAGCAAACTGAATGAAATGGGCTTGCTTGGAAAACAAGTCCACCACCACCCAAATAACAGTCATCGATTTACTCAGTGGAAGATCTGTAATGAAATCCATGGAAATTACTTCCCAGGGCCTGCTCGGGGTAGGAAGGGGGTGTAACAGCCCTGGGGTTTTCCCCGGTTGATGCTTACTCATGGCACAGATCTGGCAGGATTTTACAAAAGAGGATAAATCCTTTCGCATTTGCGGCCACCAAAATAGCCATTGCAAGAGCTGAAGGGACTTAACGAAACCCGGGTGTCCCGACAGTTTGGAGCCAAGCACAGCTTGTAACACTTCCCCCCTGAGGGAAAGGGGAATGAACAGTTTATGTCCTCGATACCAACAGCCGTCTGCCCGTAGCTCGAAATCCCCCTCCGCTTCGAGGATGGCCTTGTCTCCTTCCGAGAAGGCTGAGATGAACTTGTTGTGCTAGGTCCCCCCCCCCGGTGTTTCAGGACTGGGAAGGACCGGGTCCCGCGGCACAGGGGGTGGAGCGGTGAGGCGTGTCTGGCTACGAGTCGTCACCGCCCCACCCAGATGGGAAGGCGTGAACACTGAGTCCAAAACCACTTCCCGTTGGCTATCATGTTGGGGTAGGCGTGACAGGGCGTCGGCCAAAGAGTTTGCAGAGCCGGTGAAGTGATGTAGGGTGAACTGAAATTTGTAAAAGAAATCTGCCCACCAGAGCTGCTTTGCATTAAGACACCGAGGTGTTTTAAGCGTTTCCAAGTTCTTATGATCAGTCCACACCTTGAACGGGACCCTTGCCCCCTCCAACCAATGTCTCCATGTGGTTAAAGCGAGCTTTATTGCCCCCGCCTCCTTCTCCCAAACGGACCAGTTACGTTCTGTGTCATTGAATTTCCTTGACATGTATGCCAAGGGATGTAGCAAGCCACCCCCACCCACCTGGAGAATCCCCCCCCCATGGCAACATCTGACGCATCGGTTTGGACAATGAACTTTTTCGTTTCATCGGGGTAGGCGAGGACTGGCTCCGAAGTGAACAAGGCTTTGAGGCGTTCGAAAGCCTCCTGGCACTCTTTACTCCATGGCAACACAGTGCTCGGCTTAGTAGCATTCGGCCCCTTCCCCTTAGTCTTTAGCAAGTCCGTTAGGGGGTAAGCTGACCTGGGCAAAGTTGGGCAAAAAAATTCTGTAAAGGTTTGTGAATCCGAGAAAGGATTGGAGCTGGCGTCGGGTGCGGGGTACCCCCCACCCCAGCACGTCGCGAACTTTCCCCGGGTCCATCTCCAGGCCCTGGTCAGAGATCCAATACCCAAAAAGTCAATGTGCATCTTATGAAACTCGCATTTGGACAGCTTGGCAAACAGTTTGTGCTTGTGCAACGTGGCTAACACATCCCTCACCAATTTCACGTGGGAGGGTAGGTCGGGGGAGTACAGCAAGATATCATCTAGGTAAACAAGGGCCCCTTTGAGTAAATGTTTGTGCAACACCTCATTGATCAAATTCATGAAGACCCCCGGAGCCCCTTGAAGACCGAATGGCATCACCCGATATTCGAACTGTCCGAGAGGGGTGTTAAAAGCAGTCTTATGTTCGTCCCCCTCCCTGATGTGCACTCGAAAGTACACATCCCGAAGATCCAACTTAGAAAAGATTTTCCCCTTGGCTGTTTCCGATAGCAAGTCCTTGATCAAGGGCATGGGGTATGCATTAGTTGACGACACTACATTTAAGCCTCTGTAATCCGTGCATAGTTTCAGCCCCCCATCTTTTTTCTTTCAGAACAATACTGGAGCTGCAAACGGGGACGAGGCCGGTCTAATGAAACCATGGGCCAGGTTCTTGTCTATGACCTTGCGCAGTTCATCTTTCTCCGCTGGCCCCATTGCGTAAATGCACCCCTTGGGTAGTTTCTGGCCAGGCAATACTTCAATGCTACAGTCCGAGTGTCTATGAGGTGGGAGCTCATCAGCTTCTTTCTCCTCAAACACCCTGGCCAAGTCCCAATACTCGGGGGGAATGGATAGCAGCTCCTCTTGAGCCAGACACACTCTAGGGGTTTTCGCTATCAGCTGCTGGCCCCATTTCAAGTCCCATCGGTGCTCTTGACACCTGGGTGAGATGACTTGTACCTTCCCCTCGTCCCACAAGCGTGCCGCTACCACGTTCACGCGGCTGCTGTCATCTGGGAACAGGTGGCCCAATCTTTCCACGAACTTCATCACTCGAACCACAAAGTAGGGTTCCCGTCGAACATGGCCTCAATGAGGTCCTTCGGGCGATGAATCGCTGGGCCTCTCGGACTACAGGGTCGGGGTGCTGGAACCGGGACCTCCCCCGGACCTGGCCTGGGCACATCTCCAGGCTGTGGTGGCAGCGGGGGAGCCGGTGGGGCTGCAGGCACCACCGGTGTCACCGGGTGGGCTTCCCTCTGCTCCCTAATAGCTACCAACTGCAGGATCGCATGAATAATGTCCTCCAGATCCCTCTGCAGCTGTCGCCTCTCTCAATCCGCCACCTCCATCCTGTGGGCCAGTTCCAGGGGACACGTGCCCACTCCTCGCCTTCGATCACTCCGTCACCCACGGGGCCAGCGGTGGTTCAAAGGAGGCCCCTTACGGGGGAAAACCTCCAGCTGAGGTAAATCGCAGGTCAAACCTGCTATCTCTCCGGGGGCCCTGCGTATTTATTTTATCTATTATTTACATTTTTATCCCGCCCTCCCTGGAGGCTCAGGGCGGCTAACAAGCATATAGCATATAAGTCTCTGCAGTGGAATCCAGGTTGAAATGGCCCCACCTGGAGCTCGGACAATATGCCGGGCCGGGCGGCTGCCGCGGCCCCGAGGGAGTCAGGAACACCAGGGTCAATGTCGTCTTTGGGACGGCTCCCTTCTCAGCCGCGGTCACCAGCGGCGTGGTGGTCACTGGTGTCACCGTCTGGGTCGGGATAGGGGTTTCCTCCTCTCCCTCCTCCTCCTCTTCTGAAGGGTTCAATTTCTCCTCTCCATCGCTCATCTCGGTTATGGAGAGAGGCACGTAGATAGAGAATGAAGGATTCTTAACAGAATGTCAGAACCCACGCCAACAATGTAGTACACGCTTATCAGGAAAGGTAATACTTTATTGAAGAGGTATAGATGCATTAACATAGGCACTGTTAAGAATGGCGGCTGCCCCTGGGGCATAATAGGATATAGGGTATTCGTATGCACACACCCCACTGCCCTGGCCAATTAGCCACACTCCCGCACGCGGGAGAAAGGGCTCCGGCCGTTTAGCGCTGAAGCTGGGAACCAAACTCTCTCCCACGGCTCCTGAGAAACCCAGACATCAACATCACCACCTGCAGAACTTATAGACAAAGCGTTACAGCAACAAAGAAGCACAGAAGGAATGCACTGGCAATTAGGATACAACTAACCTCCCCACCCCCATGGCAGCATAGCTGACACTCCTTCGGCTAGTGAAGGGTGGAGTATAAATCCAATATCTTCTTCTCACAAATGTAGCTAATTGGGAGATCCCCTGCAGTCGTAAATTTTTCGTCTTATCCCACGTTGCAATTGCCGTGGCGAGCAGAAAATTAAGCTTGATCGTCCTTGGCCTCGCAGACGATTGGCACAAAGTGATCAAAAACGGTGCCTGAAAAACTCTTATCAGTAAAATGCAGCTTTGTTAAGAGCTAACATCTTTCACATACTGGGCATTTAGCTGCTGTATTCTCTTTAATGCAATTATCATGACAAAGTCCTCCCAGGTCTCCTGCCTCTTTGCAGAAATATTGTTTTGCCCTTAGAAGTGTGTGCTTCACCTGAGAGAAAC
>NW_015164699.1:682960-685395 GCF_001447785.1 Gekko japonicus
GTGAAGGAAACCTTTCCTGCCACAGAAGTCAGATGGCTCTTAATTGGTTACTGGCTGAAGCTCATGAAACAGTAGAAAACCTTCACATTTCAGAAGTTTCAGTCATTTATGGGGTTCTTGAAGCAATTCCAACTGTTAATGTCTATTTTTACTTTGGCGTAAAACTAGCCTTCTTGAAAGCCTACTCACACTTCCCCTCCCCCCCAAGGCAGGAATCTCAACGCAGTCCAAGCCTTGAGATGCAAGACGGAGTTCTTTCAAAGGGCCTTTGGCCCTTCAGGATGATTGCCTTGGGGGTGCCCTTTAGAGATGCCAGCCTCCAGGTGGCGGCTGGAGATCTCCTGCTCTTCAGGCGACAGAGATCAGTGTCCCTGGAGGAAATGGTTTGCTTAGGAGGGTGAACTCTATGGCATCATACTCCGATGGGGGAGGTCCCTCCCCTCCCCCAACCCCACCGTCCTCCAGGCTCCACCCCCAAAACCTCCAGGTATTTCCCAATCCAGAACTTGGTAACCCTACCTGTGCTTTTAAGGGCTTCTTCCCTACTGGCTACTGTAATTTTGCTGTTGAAAAGTTACGCATTTTGCACCACTTTTTTTGACGTTACCCCTCTTCAGACCCAGTTATACGGTCACAGATAATTTCTTGTGTTAGTACCAACACCTTTTTTTTCCAGGTAGTTTCAGGTGGGCAGCCATGTTGTAATACTCGAGTCCCGCAACCCCTTAGAGACCAACAAAATTTTCAGGGTGGGAACTTTCGAGAGTCAAAACTCCCTTTTGTCAGATTAAAAAAACTCTCTTTGTCTTCCGGTCTCTCCCAAATTCAGATCCTCCTGTACCAGAGAAAGGGAGAGCAGGCCCTCTGGGAAAGCCAAGGGGGATCTGCAGAGGGAAGGAGCAAGGGAGGGAGAGAGGGAGGAATTGCTGGAAACTGGCACATACTGGCACCTTCTTTTTTTACTGGAGGGGGGGCGACACTGGGCAGGGTTATCAGTGTTTTTAATAAACACTGTGCCAAACCCAACTGGTGCTACCTCTTGTCAGGGCCTCCAAGATCTGAGCAGGGAAGGATGCTGTCAGAGGACCAGCTGAGTGAGGGGGGGGGTGGGGGGTGGGGGGGCAGAGCCAGGTCTTAGAGCTCTCTTCAGGAAACGATGGGGGGGAGTGCCCCACAACTGGCAGACAATACAAAGCCTCTGCTTTTATTTGTATTTCTGTGACATCTCACGTTTCTTATGATCTGGAGCTGTAGACGGCAGAACGGAAGTTCCCAGGAGGTCTTCCGCCCAGGCACAAGACCCCTGCCCAGCTTCAGCATGGGAAGTGCACCACTGCACACGTTTTACCAACAACTGGGGACCACCAGGATTGACCTGGCCTGTTCTTTTTTTAAAAAAAATTTTATTTATATATTTTTGTTATACATAGCATGTAAATACATTATCAATCAAAAAACACTTCACATTGAGTCTGTTATTACTTAGTATTGTTTATCCAGTTGTATAATCTCGACCATTTTTTCAAAAAGAAACGTTCCCCTTTCCCTTGAATGAACAAGCTTAACTTATCAATTTCTGCTAAATTTAACAACTTTGAACTTATCTCTTCCCTCCTGGGCGTTTCTTCTGTTTTCCAAAATTTGGCCAGTAGTATCCTCGCCGACATTATTATAAGTGTCGCTAATTGAGTATCAACATAACTGAGGCTTTCCGGAATCATATTCAACAAGTATATTTCTGGATCTAGTGCTAAATAAATGTCCATCATTTCCCAAATTATTCTTTGTATTTTCTCCCAAAATTTTTGATTTCTTTCACACCGCCACCACATATGATAAAATGAACCTATATTAGTCTTACATTTCCAGCATTTGTTAGATGTATTAGCATAGCACTTTGCTATTTTTTCCGGCAGCCAGTATCATCTGTAAAACATTTTAATGTTAGTTTCTTTATATGGAATGGCTCTCATTAGTTTACTTGTTTTCCATATTTTGACCATTTTTCTGATTCAATAACATGTCCCACCTCTCATCCACAAAATCATTACATGTTTAACACTTTCATCTTCCATATACTCTTCTAGTAAAAAATTATACAACTTATGAATCATTTTTGTCATTTGATGAGACCCATATCTTATCCAATATATTTTTATTATCTTCGAAACCCTGAATCACGTCTTTAGAGTATCTGGATTTTAGTTGTGCACTTTCCCACCAAGATAGCTGTATATTATGTTGTATACCAAGATTATTTTCTGATTTGAGTTTGTTGTTCTCATCTAATAATTTATCGTAAGTAATTTTATAATGTTTTGTCACCAGTGTTGGCTTAACAAAGGCTTCCAAAGGTGCGACCCATCTAGGTATTTTCCTATACTGTCTTTGTTTAATTACATTCCATATTTTTATTAATGATCCTCTTACTATAT
>NW_015164699.1:685530-701365 GCF_001447785.1 Gekko japonicus
AATTTGGTTTTCTTAATATTAACCTTTAGTCCAGCAACTGTTCCATATTCTTTTATTATTTCTAGTAAGCATGTCAGTGAAGATTGTGGGTTCTCCATTATAAACAACAAATCGTCTGCGAATGCCAACAATTTATATTCGTCACCCTTCAGTTTCAAACCTTGTATTTGATCATTCTCTCTTACTAATTCATTTAACGTTTCCAATCCAAAGATAAATAATAATGGAGAGAGTGGACATCCTTGTCTTGTCCCTTTTTGAATTTCTATTTTTTGTGTTAGATCTCCATTTATAGTTACCTGCACATATTGCTCCTTATAAATTGCTCTAACCATCCTATAAAAATTTGTTCCGCAGTCCCATATATTTAATTTTTGTAACAAGAACTCCCAGGATACATTATCAAACGCCTTTTCCGCATCCAAGAACATCAATACTAGTTGTTTTTCTGGGTGTATTTCATAATATTCTATGACATTAAGAATAGTCCTGATATTATTTCTTATGTATCTTTTTGGTAAAAAGCCTGCTTGATCACGATGAATAATTTCACAACACTTTTTTAAATCTTGCAGCTAATATACTTGCAAATATTTTAGAACCAACATTTAGCAATGATATGGGTCTGTAATTCCTAATTTGGTTCCCTTCAGAATTAGGTTTAGGTATTAAAGTGATTATCGCTTGATTCCATGAGTTTGGAAGTTTACCTGCTTTTCCTATATCTTGTAATACCTCTTTTAGCGGGAGTATTATCTGATCTTCAAATGTTTGGTATATTTCAATGGGCAGTCCATCCGGACCCGGAATTTTTCTCTTCTTCTGTTTCTTAATTGCTTCCACTATTTCACATATAGTAATTGGATCATTTAATCTTTGCTTTTGGCCTTCATTAAATTTTTGCTTATTATTTTTAAATATTCTTTAATTACTTCCATATTTTCATCTTTTTGTTGGTAGAGAGTCTTATAAAATTTTCCACAATCTGTTTTAAATCTTTAGCGTTATATTTTTCTTCCTCCACCTCGTTTTTAGCGTTAATATCGTTCGTTTTTCTCTCTCTTTCTTAAGTCTATAAGCTAACCATCTTGAAGGTCTATTGGCATTTTCGAAGTAGTATAACTACCTGGCCTGTTCTAAAGTGCTAGGAGCCAGGACGCCACCTGACCTTTGGACCAAAAGCGGCATTTTCAGTTGTCTCCCTCCTCTGTTTTCGTCACCACAACCATCCTGTGAAGCTGGTTAGCCTGAATCACTGGCCCCAGATGAGCAGGGCAGTGAACCCAGGTCTCTCCAGCCCCAACCCGACACATGTTCCCCTACCCCAAACTGACTCTCACATGTGGCAATCTGGGGTTCAGCTACAGCAGCATTCAGCCCCCGATTCCCTCAACCACAGGGGTTGCCAACTATGAACTGGGAACTTCCTGGAGATTTGGGGTGGAGCCTGGAGAGGGTGGGTTGTTTTTTTTTATTGACTCTCCAAAAAGGAGAGAATTTATTGCTTTTAATATCAGAAAAGGGGAGGGTATATAGCTGGACTAAGAAAAGTGTGAGTGATGCTCTATTAGTATGTTAATCTTTTGTTAGTATTAAACAAATCTTCTTTTGGCTTCTTCTGTGAGTTGTCAATCGTCTTTCATCTTGAACTGTAAAAAACAAATATAAGTGTTAATGTATTAGTAGTGTCCTTCTGGTTTATTGTTAATAAAGTCTTTTCATGCGCTTTCCGAACCAATCTTCAAGTTCTGGGCTGCCTTCCTTTTATATCTCTCAGGTTATAGGATGATCCTTTCCCTGCTCCTCCATCTTCCGGAGTCTTATCCTCCGTCTCCGAGCCGCTGTCTCCTTCGCTGTCCATTTCTTCCCATCTAGCGAGTGCTGCCTCCTCTGAGCTGGCGTGTCTCTTCAAAAAGTCTTGAGCCTTGAAAATGGAGTCAATCTTCTCCCTTTTATCTTTAAATTAAAAGATAAGTCCTTCTGGAATCAACCATCGATAACTAATTTGGTGATTTTGCAAGGACAAGGTCAGCCCTTTGTAAGCCTTCCTCTTCATTCAAATTTCAAATGGAATATCCTTCAAAATTCTGATTGTCTGCTCTCCAATCTTCATAGGCATTGCTGAAGACGCTCTCAATATTTGATCCCGACTTCTCTGCTTTGTAAACTTGACTACCACTTCTGCCGGCAGATTGTTCATCTTTGTGTAGTTGGAATAGGCTCTGTAGACCAGATCCATTTCCTCGCTTATTTCTGCCGGTGAGTGATGCCAAAGCTTCCGCTAAAATACTTCGGAGATCTTCTTTTTCCTGTTCTTTTATGCCTTGGAATCGGAGAGTCAAATTTGATTTTTCCATTTGAAGCATCAATAACTTTTTATCTTGCATTTCTTAATGTTTTCCCATTTTCTTCACCTTCTTCTTGACCTTTTGAGTATCTTCTGCTGAGACCAGACATTTTTGCGCAATTTCCTCCATTTTCTTAGCTGTATCATTCAGCTGGATCTGCTGGTTACTGAGAACACTTTCCATACTTGTCAATGTCTGGTTTATTTTTTGCATTTGCTCCAGCAGAGGGCGCAAAAGCTCGCTCTCCTGTTGAGTGACAGCCGGCTCCAAGGGGCGGGAGATAGCACCGGAAGTTCCTCCCAGCTTCTTTGCCGGCTTCTCCTGGAACTTTTTCTGCCCCGACATCTTTGTTTTATTGTTTACTTTTTAAAAGTTCGTGCCGCGCAGCTGAGAAATGAATCTATCTGTCTTTCTTTCAACAATTCACCAAAAGGTAACACCACTCTTGAAATTTCACTCCCCCCCTCTTCTTTCTGTTAAATCAGTCTCTGTTTAGTCGGGGGGGGCCCTCCCCCTCCTCCCTTGCGCTTTTTCATTGGGGGGGAATGCGCTTCACTCTTTTTTCCGTTCCCGATCGGCAACTCACAGTTTTGGCCAAATATCTTCTATTCAAACACTTTATCGTTTCATCACTTGGTGACGTCCGGCGGCTCTGCTAGTCCCCGTACGGGGCACTGCCGCAGCAAGAGCCATTGGGGCATGGGGCAAGCCTCAATTTCCGACCTTCGGGCCGGGAAAGAGGCACATCCCCTGTGCGCCCCGGATCAGAACCTCTGTCTGATGCTCCTTGGGGTCTCCGCTTGTGCGGATTCCTCCCCTTAGCCGCACATGGGCGAATCACCTCTGGGAGCTTCCCGAAGTTGCGACCGCCATTCACAGTGTCCAGACCGGAAGCCTGGAGAGGGTGGGTTTTGAGGAGAAGGGCATCAGTAAGGTATAACACCATTTTCTCCAGGGAAACTGATCCCTGTCATCTGGAGATCCCTTGTGATGCTGGGAGATTTCCAGGCGCCACCTGTATGTTGGCAACCCCTCCCAGGCCACCATATGGAGAAAGTCACGAGTAAACCAGCCTATACTGTGTTTATTCACAAGCAGCCCCCCCTCTCCCTGCACCCCTGTGATCAACTCCCAGCTTTTTCCCCCTCTCTGGAGACAGACCTACCGTAAGTGAATCAGAGTTCAACTCAGCATCTAGAGACCTTGGCTGACCTCCTACTTTCTCCCAGCAGGAAGCTGGGCCTGCACCAGGGAGAGATTTCTCCTCAGAAAGCAACAAATGAGCAATCTCTTCAAGTGGCTGTTCCTCTTCACCCATGCATGGGGGGGGGGGACTGCCGTCACACATGGCTCTGTTTGAGAAAGGAGGGGGGAAACGATAGCAACCCTTGCCTTAGAAGGGCGGAAGAAAATATTTCTGTGGGAAATGATAAATTCCACCCCACCTCCCAAAACACACACAAGCCACCTCGGGTCTCCTCGGAAGGGAGACACGCAACAGGAACATAAAATTTCTCCGCCATCCAGAGCTGGCGGCAGAAACTTCCTCCTGAGATTAAGAGGCTGTGGAAATCCAGCAGAGAAGGTTAATGCAGTCCATTTTCATTTCAAAAGAAGATTCATGCGGGATATTTCTGTAGGACAGAAAACCAGGGCCGCATACATGACAGGAGGACCCCTTCGCCTCCTCCGGGATCGTCGCTGAAACAGAGCCGGGCTGACATTTTGAGGCAGCTTTTTCATTAAGATGCACAGCCAGGGCTCTCGTGTTCTTTGCACGATGAGAACAAAAACGCTACAGAAACCCAGATAATTGATTCGGCCACCCCAAACAGTGCACGATTAGACAATACTAGCACGGCCTCCTTTTTGCACAATGTCTCCTCCTTCCAAAGCAAAAGCCTTCCCTCAAGGAGTTCAGCAACGAACTCGGGGTGGGCCAACAGCAAGGACAAAGGGCAGAACGGAAGAAGCCGGGCATGGAAGGCAAAGACTCCTTGACTGCTGTCAGGATATCTGGCAGAAAGCCTTGACTGAGGGGTTAAGAAGAGAGGGGTTTCTCTTTGTCTGCTAAACAGAAGCTGATTTTCATTTAAGCCTTTTGTATGATCTGAAATGACTATGTGGAAGCTATCAGATTTTGGTCGCATTCTGAGAGGACGAGAGTCACTGGAAAAGATGATAATGCTTGGGAAAGTGAGGCAGTGAGAAAAGAGAAAAACTCAGCAAGAGATGGATTGACCCAATCAAGGAAGCCACGGCCCTCAGCCTGCAAGACCCGAGCAAGGCTGTTAACGAGAGGTCATTTGGGAGGACACTGATTCACACAGTCGCCACACATCGGAAGCAACTTGACGGCGCTTCACACACCCCTGTGATCTACAGTTAGCGACCATTTCGGCAGTTCAGCAACCATTCCCACGTTGCCAGCATCCCAGAGGTGTGAACAGCTTCCCTGGCAGGAAAACGGCGTCAGTAGAAGAGAAGGGAAACAGCAGACATTTGGTCATCCTCTAGCTCAGGGGTGTCAAACATAAGGCCTGGGTGCCGGATCCGGCCCATCCAGGGCTCATACGCGGCCCACGAGCAACTGATGAAAGGGAGGAGGTGCGCGGAGGAGTGGGCGGAGCCCCTCTATTGTGGCTTCAGCACGGCAGGACAACCTCATCTGCAGCACTCTAGCAGTGTGGGAGCATCTGCCCAGCACTTCACTGCTGCCTCTCCAGTCCGCCCATGTGGGTTTTCCTCTGCACCCCTCTCCCAGCCCATGGGTCCTTGCAGTGAAGATACACCAACTTGGAGCTTACCAGCTGCTGTCCTTTATACAGTTTCTATCTCTGGTACCTCACATTACATTTTACGGCACACAGGTCCCATTTATGTCAGATCCAGCCCTCGTAACAAATGAGTTTGACACCTCTGCTCTAGCTTCCCCCCCCCCAAGTGGAAAACCAAGTCAGGATACAACCCTGTTCCTTCCACACAAGGCTCCTTTACGAGGTGATCCCTTGCTGGTGAGACAACCATTACATCAATGGAAGGGGATCCATGGGATCTAACCCCATAACTTTCCATAAACTTGAAAGCTGAACGCTGAATTCTAAACAAGGTAATAGATTCCTAGGTTGGTGGGAGGGCGGCAGACACTTGAGTAACACTCATTGCTCTCCTTACAGTTCAGCCATTTGCTTTCAGCCACCTGCCTGCCCGAATTGATTAAGCCGGAGAAGTCTATGCCAGGCTTATGAAGCTAAGTGTGCTGCATGCTGAACCTTTGGTAAATAAAGTGCTTTCTGGCTGAGTGTGGAATTAATGGCGCTTGGATATTACTTTTATTGACGTTCTCGAGTGCTATGATTTCAAAGGCATTTGTCTGCTGAATGGCTCACCTCTTGGCAGGGCTGAAGTTCAAACGCTCCCAGTCTTTGTTTTGTTGGGAATTCATTTCTCTCGCTTAGGTGCTACAAGGCTAATAATCAGGCTGGCCCAGCTTGGGGGGGTGCGTGTGTGACTGACTTCTCCCTCCCGAAGCTAATGGCAGGCTGCTGCAGCTATTTATAGAGTGCCTAATACTGTGCTAGGTGCTATATGAATCAACGCCTACGTGAAAGTCACATAGCCAGCGGCTCACCATTTTACAGAATGAAACACCCAAGGGATTACTGACAGGGAGGTGAAAGAATGCAAGGGAATCTCAGCCCTTGGTTTTAACAACTGCAAGTCTCCAACTCTCACATCTACAAAAATATGACTTATGTTATGAAGAGCAGGAAAAGAGTAGTTTTTTATACTCCGCTTTTCTCTACCCTAAGGAGTCTCGAAGTGGCTTACAACTGCCTTTCCCTTCTTCTCCCTTCATGTGGACAATAACTACTAAGTGCAATTCCTAGTGGCTGAAAGGCTGGGGCTTCAGATCCCAAAGAGCTCATTCTTGGAATAAGTTACAGGTTTAGCTTCATTTGTATAATTTTGTGGTTGCATCAGTATTGTATTTGCAAGGTGAAGCTTTGTAAAGCTGTGTGCTCTGCTTAAACCTAGAGCCAGTGTGGTGCAGTGGTTAAGAGTGTCAGACTAGTATCTGGGAGAGCCAGGTTCGAATCCTCACTCATGCCATGGAAGCTCACTGGCTGACCTTGGGCCGGTCACACTCTCCCAGGCTAGCCTACCTCATAGGGTGGTTGTGAGGATGAAATGGAGGAGAAGAAAATTCTGGAAGCCGCCTTGGGTCCCCAATGGGAAGAAAGGGTATAAATAACTACAATAAATAAAGTAAACCCTCCTCAAACAAACTGTGCACCTAGAACAGAAGAAGTTCACCAAAGCCCCAAGCATTTGCCAATTTGGCATTGTTCGTGATTCATGGAAGGAAATGGGGCGTGGCCCAGTAGTCGAGCACACACTTTGCATTCTAAGGGTTGCAGGTTTAGTCCCAGGAAACTCCAGCTAAAAGGAGGTCAGGAAGCAGGTGCGGGAAAGACCTTTCTCTGCCCGAACTCTTGGGACACCTGCAGTCTGGACTTCCCTCACCAGTGAGGTGAAGGGAGGGTTTAGTCCCCACCCGATCTTTCCACGGGAGTGCTCTGGAGTCCCCCCAGGGCCCAGTCGAGAAAGACCTGGGGGAGGGGAGGGACTTGCATCCATTCCTGAAGGCAGGGAAGTTGATGGCAGCTGTGGGGGACGGGGGGAGACATGGGATGGAAAATCTGTTGTGCCCAGTGGAGAGAGCTTGACCTGGTCACACTAGAACCCGGGCCAGCCAGCTCCGAACCCACACTCTGCCACGGAAGCCTGCTGGGTGAGGCTGGGCCAGTCTCTCTTCACCTAACCCACCCCACAGGCTGGTTGTCCCGATGGCAAAATAGAGAAAGGGAGAAGGATGCTGTAAATCATTCTGAGTCCCAACTGGAGCAAAGAGCAGGATATAAATGCCTAAATAAATAAATAAATACACTCAACCGACTCTCTCCTAGGTCTGAGCACCGACTCATTGGTTGTGAGTTGGATCCTGAAGGGAGTGTGGGGCAGGTTTTCTATAACATTAGACTGAGTTGGTGGGAAGGCGAAAGACAGGCAGAACAGCTGGGCTGGAAGAGGGCAGACTGGACCTTTAGCCTCCTGGTGAAGCTCCCAAGGGGCCACTGCCCTGGAAGGCTGCCGGGAATCTACCACACCAGTGGTTCTGCAGAGGCCACCTGGCTTGGGTGGCAGCAACAGGCAGCCCGGAGCCCACTGTTGCCGGCACAGGCCTGGTCAAAACCACCTGGCCCCTCCACCCTTTCCTGGGCCCCCCCAACCACCCCACCACCACCTCTAGATGTTTTCCTCAGATCAGCCACAGACGTTTGTAAATTCCCACCACAACCTATTTAAATAAAGTTTCCCTGGATTGATTTATAGACATTTTTTATCCTGCCCTTCCACAAAAAGAGTTCAAGGCACTGTGCGTGGTTCTTCCTCACTCCGTTTTATCTTAACAGTCCTGTGAGGTAGGTTAGGCTGAGAGAGAACGATTGGCCAAGGAGGACATAGTGCATCGGGATCAGCAGGGACCTGAACTCGGGTCTCTCTTCATGGCCTAGGAGTGCCTTCCCAAACAGGCTGCAGCAGCTGATCAAAGCCTTCTGAAGTGCCACCCCTGCAACTGTGCGAGGCTGACAGCTGCCCCCGGGCCTGTGCATTTCTGCTGTGACCTCCGCCCACTGGACCGGCCTACGTGTCAAAGTCAGGAAAGCTCCGACACATCTTTCATAACACAGACTTTGTAACACAGAACTGTTCAGGACATCATTTCTATGAAGGGAATAAGGTTGGTTGTTCTAATGTTTTAAAATTTGAGGCAGTTTTCATTGCACTGTTCATTGCATATATTATTTAGCGGTGATTTCTATAAGCTGCGGGGGCAAATTTAGTCCTGCAACATGACCGTACTGGCCCAGGTCAAGCCAAAGCCCAGCTTCCTTGCAGCAAATCTTCCCATGTTTCACCATCACTGTGACCTGAGGGCTGCAAACAAGGCTGCCCCCGCTGCAACAGAGATGTTAACATTTGCACACCCCCAAAAGACCCTCCAGCTTAGCTGCCAGAGAGGGGATATAAGATGATTTGATTTAAAAAAGGGGCCCCAGAGGTAGCATGAATTTCCTGGGACTCCTGCCTGAACGATCCATAGAACAAACTGATTATAAGTTTCTGCCTTCAGCTTCCCAAAGCTCCCTCACCCCTAGGTGTAAAAGGAGACTTTAGGACCCTCCTTGTTCCACAGCCTCCCCTAGTATTTGAATTCCAAGCCAAGGAAATGTCATCAAACTGCTGCTTAGTCTTTGTCGGAGCAGCCTGAGCTGATCCACCATCCCAGTTAACTCAAATTGCTCCATCTAAGTCACCCTGCTCTCCACCTAGATGTGCCCTCCGTGCACCTCATCTTTTCCAAATCCATGAACGAGGCATTTTAAGTCCCCCTAGCTCTGCAGCTGGTTCTGCACCCGAGCCTCCTTCCCCAGCGTTGTGGCTGGCTTATTTCCCAGACCGTTGCTCTTCCATTGAATCACTCAATCGCTCGCCTTAGATCCCAAACATCACAGCTAGTTTTGGTTTGGATTCTTCATTCACCCCAGACCAGCTTTTCTTCCTCAGTGAAATGAACTCTTCCCTTTAGGATAAAGCAATGGATGTTTTTTTCCTTCCACCCTTTATTTCCCCTTAGACTCCCCAGTTACCCCATTTAGGCAACAAGCAAAGGAAGCATTGCTAGGATTGCGTTGCTGCATTGCAATGCTGTTTCGTGTGTTTGCCATCCCTTGCATTTCAACTTTCTAGCCTTGTCTCTGGCATGGGGAATAAAGACTATTTATTTTGAGATTCTCTCTCTCTGCCTTTTCTTTGCCTTCTCCGTTGGAGTGTTGAATCAGATTGGGACCCAGGTACATTACACCAGGGATGTCGAACTCATTTATTACAAGGGCCGGATCTGACATAAATGAGACCTTGTTGGGCCGGGCCATGTGTGTCATAAAATGTAATGCCAGGTAACGGAGATATAAACTTTATAAAGGACACAAACAAAAAGGTGGGTTTTTTTACTTAAAATAAAAACATGCTTAAAACATTAGCACTCTTGCAATATTTTGTTTATTTAACAGTGTCTGATAACTGACACCTCTTGGTCTGAATTACTGCATCAAAATGTCTGTGCTGCTGCAATCTTGAGTATGCTGTTTAGGTGTGTATCTGTAAGCTGCAAACCTTCTATGACGCAGCAGCAGAAGAAATGGAAAAAGAAGTAGAAGACAGCCAGTTCCACTGCAGTCCTCATAGAAGCCCTCTGGGGGCCTCATCCGGCCCTCAGGCCGCATGTTTGACACCCCTGCACTAGATTGTTTGGTTCCAGAAAAACTGTCCCAGTTATGCAGTCTGACCCTACATGTGTACAGGGCACCTTGTACACTAAAAACCAAACACGTTTGAGTGACATGGTTGTCACATGATGTCAGAAACGATGTTCTGCTTGGCTCAGTTGTCAAAAGATGCACACCTAGCCTTCTGTACAGAAGTGGCTGATACAACTCAAACAGAAGACATGAGCCAGAAGATAAGCTGATCAGAGACCAGGAGATTGGTGACAAGTTATACAGGGATAAAGAGATGCAACGGCATTTCATAGCAATATGTGAAGTGTCCCAAGCTTTTATGTACATATTAAGCAAAGCCCTAGCCAGGACTTTTAAAGACTGGCTAGGCAGTTTAAAGTAGTTATCTTTCAGTTCACAAAACCACAGGAAATACCTCTGAGAAGCATTTCTTAACAGTTTCCGGGACTTTCCCATCGACCACCTGGAGCATCCTTTCCATGTCCTCACGGACCACATAGCTGCCGGATTCATTAGCAAAGAGGCTGAAAATGTCTAGGTGAAAGCACAGGAAAAGTTAAACCAGTCAAGCTCAAACTGCACTTCTGCACAATTTAGGAGCTGATCCTAAGACTAACATCTCCTTAGAACTCTGCGTCCAGATAAAGTAACTGTTCTGTTACATAAGATTTCTCCCCATGCTGGGGTCCATTCACATCCCCCAATTCCTAGCTGTGCGGTATTTTGTCTCCCCACATTTACTTGAATGGGGGTCTGATTCTAATGTGACTGTAACAGAAGTGATAGATTTCTCTTTCTCTCTCTCTCACACACACACAATCACAGAACTCCCTTTCTACTGTGAGTACACACATTACAAAGTAGCACAAGGGAAAAGTGCAAGATTAAGAGTTTGAGAATCCACTGTCCCCCCGCGCAACTGATCTCTGCCCTTATTATTAAAAACGTCTTTATGCTGCCTTTCCACATTCGCGTATACCATGCTGCAGCCCCCCTGTTGCATACCCTGATCTTGGATCGTAATATATAAAATTAATTGCATACCCTGGCCTTTGAGTGCCTGCATAAAACATCCCTTCACATCCTAGCAAGCAATGGGCAGTGTCAGAAATCACACTTGTCCACTAGAGGACTCAGGTTGCTGGAACTGAAACGGACAAAAACCGACCAGAGAACAATGGGCTTGGGTCCCATTAAGGACAATGCTTTCCTCCTGTGCAAGGAGCCTTCCGCTGATGCCAGAGGAAGGAGATACTGTTAGCAGCACATAGCCCATGATGCTAAAACCTCCCATTAGAAGAAGAAGAAGAAGAAGAAGAAGAGAAGAAGAAGAGATTGGATTTATACCCCGCCCTTCACTTGGAGTCTCAGAGCGGCTTACAAACTCCTTTCCCTTCCCCTCCCCACAACAGACACCCTGTGAGGTAGGTGAGGCTGAGAGAACTCTGACACAAACTGCTCTTTTTCAAGGACAGCTGTGCCAGAGCTTGTGGCTGACCCAAGGTCACATCAGCAGGTGCAAGTGGAGGAGTGGGGAATCAAACCCGGTTCTCCCAGATTAGAGTCCGCACACTTAACCACTACACCAAACTGGCTCTCATTAGGACTACCAAGCATCTGCCTGGAAGGCATAAAAACTAAGGATTCCACTCAGAATCTGGTATTTGCATTTAACTTTAAGTGGGGCTGGCTAACAGACATGACCCACACGAATATTCATCTTAAGTAAAATCTAGGGTTCCTTGAGAAAGGCCAGAGGCTGAAGAAACAGAATCACAGAACTAAAAAATTGGAATGGGCCTAAAGACCACCCACTCCAACCTGCAGCACCATGCAGGGTGACCTCAAGCATTCCTGATAAGGTACGTCCACTTTCTTTCTTTTTTCTTTTTTCTTTTTGATTTTTTTTTAATTTATAAAAGCTGAACACTTTCTTTGCTCCTCTTCGACACTACTTACATTTTGCCTTCTCTTCATCTCGCCCCCTTGTCAGGAGGACTAGGCCCACTATCAGGTTATTGAAATGTAGTCCTTTGGATGTACCACCGAAAGAACAGTATATGACCTGGAAGTAAAAGACAAAGGAGAAAGATTCATTTGTACAGCTCTGGGCTGTTAGAGGATTTCAAAGGCGTCACATGCAGCAGCTACAGCCCTCCTGGATAATAAACATCATAATAACTGCCCCAGCAGATCAGAACAGGACCCTCCTAGACCAGTGTTCCACCACAAGCCAGCCAGATGCTCACAAGCAGAGTGGTGAGGCGATGCATGGCTGTTCCCACATGCTCCAGGACACGATGTGCAAAGGTATACTAGCCCTATACATGGGATAATCTGAATACATCCAAGGTTAAATCCAACAAGAAAACTTTGCCCAATACAAGTGATGTAAGCCAGTGGAATAAAGTGCTTAGACTAGAGGCAGGTTCAAATTCCAAATCAGCCACAAAGCTCAATGAGTGACTCTGGGACAGCTACTGTATTGTCACCTAACCTACTACACAGGGTTGCTGTGAGGGTAAAACAGAGAAAAGGACACCCATGTACACTACCCTGAGCTCCTTGAAGGTCAGGATAAAGAGGTAATTAAAGAACTATGAAGCAAGCCACTCAGTTGAGAGAAAGAGAGAATGAGATCTCATAACAAGCTACCACCTCCTCCCTGTACAACCCAAGGAATTCTCCCAAGCCTTTAGTCGCCATGAGCACCAGCCATTAAAGTTCAGCACTATCTGCACAGCCTGCGCAAAACTCTGTGGCTCCCTGCACAGAAATGCTTTCGTTCAAGCAAGGCTGGCCCATGTGACTGTTATAGAGGATTACTATTCACACAAATACAGTGAATAAGCAGCTGTAAGGGTGCAACTGCAAGATGTTCACCCGCTCCTCTCCCTCCCACCCACTGCTTGCAATGCCCGAGAGAATGCTGGGATGCAGTTTCCCAGCCATGCAGCGCAGAAAACATCTCTTCCCTATCTTCCCACCACCGGCATCCAGAATGGGTTTTGAACAGATTTGAACAGTATAAAAACACACATAATCACAACAGCCATTTTAACACCCAAAGTCACAAACACCATTCAAAGTCAGGAAGAATCTCGTAATCAGAGTATAGTCAAAAGTCAGAGAGAACAGAACCAAATATTAGTGCCAGAAACAGGTACTGGTGTAGAACATTCCATAGGTACGGCACTCTCATGAGGGGGACCCGAAAGGTGGGAGCAACTGGAACACAGCCCCCAAAGCCAATGCAGGGGGATACACAAGGTGACATGGGAGCAGGCGGTCCCTCCTTAAGTATCTGGGTTCCAGGCCCTTTTAGAGCTTTATAGGTTAACCAGTACTCTATATTGACCCAGGAAACAATCTGTGAACCACTGAAAACCTTTTAGGGCAGAAGAGATGCCCTGATAACACCAGTGCCCCCTCCCCCCCATTTCAGGTGAGGGAATTTTCTAAAACAGTCTGCCTGCAAGATGCTGTAGTAATCTAACATAGACACAATCGGCACACAAGGAATTGTGGCAAAATCATCGCTGGACAAGAACGGCTGCTGTTGGCTCCCAAATAAGCACACCTGTGCTTACAACAGCTGCCTCCTTGCACAGGTTCAGCACTCATTCTTAACCCAAAGGTAGCAAGATTTCCCTTCCCCCCCAAAAAAGGCATGACTCATTTGTGTACATACACACACGCACGCAGCATCGTATTACTTATTAGCCACCTTTCAGGTTGAAGCCCTGGGGGATTATTTATAGACCTGACAGTCAAACAAGAAGTCATTGCAGGACAAATCTCTCCTGCTTTTAATAACTTGGAGCTGCTGTCTTGCTTATCGTATAGCAGCCAGGGATGGAACAATTTCATGTACCTAAAGGCATAATTATCCGAGGCAGGTACCCAGGACCTCTTTTGCACAGGGGAGGGGCGCTGCTGCTTAAAAACCCAGCACTGGACCCCCTGAAACGCCAGAGCTGGCACATACAAAGTGAACAAATCGTTCTAGTCCTGGCAACTGTAAGCAACTATTTTCCAAACTTCATTTGGCTCCTGATTCCTTGAGGCAGGTAACTATCAACTGCGGGCAGCAAGGAGAGACCCCCGTTCACTTGGAATAGAGCCGTGCATGCAGCTGTCGGAGAAGTAAATTAGTAATATATGTTTGTAATTCACATTTTTGTAAAATGAAAACAATGACCTTTCTTTTTAGCTCAGCTTCATTCTCACACACACTGAAAATATACCTAGCTATATCACAAGGCAGGCAAGGAGTTAAGCCTGCCTGGCTGGTGGAAAAATGTGACTGCCACAGAACAAACTGGTCAAGTGTTTCTCTGGCTCACTTAGTCAGTGTGCTCTGGAGCACCTGTCGAGTCTTCCCCATCGCTCTGCCAAATGCATTAGGCGCTGCTGGAAACCATGGATCCTGCAAACTACCTCTTGGCTTCTGGGAACTGGCTCCAATCACTATTTGGGTAAGCTGGAAGAATACTTTTGCAGGTCATCAGCAAGGTCCATGTACGTATTTATGGTCTGGTTTTAATGAAGATCTTGGCGAGTTGTAAACACAAGAAAGCGTTTTTAATAAAGGCCATTCTACAGAGAATGGTTGCCTGGTTCTCCTAGAAAAAGATGGCATTTTGAAGGCAAAGATCTGTCAAAAATTCAGAACCCACTCTTCTAATACCTTGCGCCCCTTCAACACAAGTATAGAGATGCTTCTCCAAAAATATGCCCATCATCACAGAGAGTCAATGGAATTGCCATCTAGCTGAGGACCACTGAGGTCTTGCTTGTCCAAATCAATGCCTCACGTGGAAAAAACCAAGAACAGAAGCATTTCTAGACAGTCGTTTGTTACCAATGACAAAAAGGAGGGTCCACCAATGACTTATAGTGTAGAGGCAGACTTTTTGTGATATGGCATTTTCACATAAAAAAATAAAGTGTAGACTTATAGTGTAAAGGCAGACACCAAGACATCATTCTTCTGTGCTTTGCAGAAGAATCTCATATTGCTTCTGGCATAAATGTCAAACCATGAAGACCAATCAACATGCAGTTGGAACGGCAAGCCCGATCTCATCCGATCTCAGAAGGGAGACCTCCAAGGAATACCAGGGCTGGGATGCAGAAGTCGGGGGGGGATTGGTATTTTTCAGGTTCGGGTAAACCAAACCCAAAAATATCAGTAAATACTGCTATTCCCGAATCCCAGTATCGGTTTTATACTGGGATTCGGAAATACTCAGCATGGCCAAAAATATTAGGCTGGCCATTAGAGCCCATCAGTTTCACTCCCCGTCTGCTTCCAAGCGGAGATCAAAATACATACATACATACATACATACATACATACATACATAAAATGGGTGTATTTCACATTACAGGCAATTTTTTGGCCATCGTACGTAAGCTGTTTCAAGATGCAGGACTGTGGGGTTGGTGGACTGAGTCAGGCACAATTGTAGAAGGTTCAGTAGCTGGAGTAATTGATGGTCACAAGTACAGCCATATAGTCAGACTTCACAAACTAGTTTATGAAGCACTCATGTGGCTAGCATGGCAGTATTTCTAGTCATGACTGAAGGACGTTCATGGAGAAGAGATTCTCTATATGGATGAAATGGTGAACAGCATAAGCAACCTTTGCCGAGATGTATGCACAACTTTGCTGCTGGTGAACAACTGGCTGAATCCAATGAGCCACGATCAGGCAGATTTGGCTACCTTGTGCACTGGTGTAACCACACGTGGTTACAGATTTTCTCATAGCTGGAGAAACAGCATATCTGGACGTCAAGAAGATATTTTGGAAGTAAGCTATTAAAAAACAGGCTCTTACCAGTAACTGGTGATCTTCAAGTGGTCATCTGTGCATTCACACCAATGGGATCTAGTGCGCCTGCGCTGGATCTGCTGGTGCCTAGCAAGCTCTCTTAAAAGGATTTTCGTGCCTGGCCCAACTGAGCATGCTCAGGAGCCCCAGTGAGCATGCCCAGAAGGGCAGGCACGGACATCCCGCCAGTTCCTACCAACCGCCGCGTATCAATCTCCTAACAAAACAGGTAGAAGAAGACAACAGCGAGGCAGGAGGGTGGGTGGTGTGAATGCACA
>NW_015164700.1:0-13795 GCF_001447785.1 Gekko japonicus
TACTGAAGTGTTTTGACTTGTAACACCCATCACCGAGGCATGGTTGGCCCTCCGCGGGAAGGAGGGGGGATTTGAACCTGAATCTCCTCCAGCTCTACTCCAGCACAGCACCACAGTCACTGGAGAGAAGTCCTGCTAAGCACCATGGAACCTTCCTCTGCGTCGGCAGGCAGAGGACCCGCCGGTGGAGGCGTCTAGGGCCTCCTCCACAGGCTCTGTGCAACCAGTGCCCTTCCTCCTCCTCCTCCTCCTCTCTCCACGCTTCTCCGATGGCCACTTCAGGCAGCAATGCAGAATGCAGGGTCTTGGGGAGTCATTCTATTGGGTTATTCTTATTAATTTCTAAAGTTAATCAGCAGAGTAATCAGCATTCAGCAGAGTATTAAAGAGTCAGAGTCCATGGTGTGTTTTAAATATAAATACTACAACCTAGCATGGGGAAAAGGTATACAGGATGTAAAATAACAAAGAGCTATATTCCTACATCCTTACAGCTAGACAGAACATGGCAGAAGAGTAATGGAGACTAACTTCTTCTTGCTCAGGACAAAGAGCCATAAAATGCTAATACCAGGCACTCTAGTCTCCAATGAGAACGACAAACTAGATCTGAAGTTGCCGGCCTTACTAGCTCTCTAAACTTATTGGTTACAAACAAACATGTGATTTAGTAAATAGTATTAACCCAGTAAATACTGAAATAGAAGTGTTTTAACTTGTAACACCCAACACATTCTCTTTGCACTCGGGCTCGGCTCCCATTGAGATAGTTTGGCTTAGTGCCGGTAGACAGACAGACAGACTCTCTCGGCCTCAGGAAGAAACGCATCCAGGGTCCCCTTGTGTTGGAATTGCAAGTTGCTTACACTTCAGTCATTACAGAGTTAAATGTTGTTTGTTAGGAAACAGGGTGTTACGTTACATAATGTATTCGGGAAAGTTTGCCGGAGTTGTTTATCCTCATGAAGTGACCTGTGACCTTTGTATTGGTCAACTAACATCTTGTTTGTAGAAATGCTTTTATCTAGCATTCATGTATTCACAAGGTTTATGGCCCTTTGTGTGAACCAAAAGAGGAAGTTCTCTTCTAGAAGCCAAGACAGATAGAAAGACGTAGCTGTTAGCATATATTACTGAGAGTAACTGCAAGTGTGTAAGCTTTTGTTTTATTTCTTTTATCCAAAGTACCACACCCATGTTTTATTTTGTTTTGATAGTAAAGATATTTTTCTTTTACTAATGTGGCTCTTGTGTTTGCAATGGGACCATTGACCCTGAATCAAAGAATCCCAACACCTTGCTATAAGAAGTTCATACAAAGTGATCCCGAAAGTTCCGCCCGATTCTAAATGAACCTCGTGGTTAGAGCGGCTTGACGGTCACACGCATTAAATGATGCACTTTCAGGGCACTTTGGAAAGTGCCCTGACAGTGGATTACTCCGTGTGTGTGAGAGAGAGAGCCTGGGAAACGCCATCCGCAGAGGCTGAGCCACCGGGGGCTGCCCTTTGACTGCTGCCCAGCGCCAGTCCCGGAATTGGGCCGTTTTCCGGCGGTATTCGAGACACCCCCCCCCCCTTCAGAAGAAGATGTTATTCAAAAGAGGCCGGGGCCGTGAGCGAGGCACGATCAAACGAGGCGAACCAAAGATCACAGCCCAGGTCAAGAATGGACGGGGCCAGTGTTCCCTCTAAGCTGAGTTAGTGTGAGCTAGCTCACAGTTTTTTAGCCTCCGGCTCACACATTTTTGTCTGAGCTCAGGAAGGAGGGCTCCAGAGGAAACTGATTGATGCAGTAGCCAAATTGCTTGCTCACAACTTGAATGCCAGTCGCTCACAAAGTAGAATTTCTGCTCACAAGACTCCACAGCTTAGAGGGAGCATTGGACGGGGCGATTAAGCAACTAATCTCAGAGGCAACTCTTTCCGCACTGAGAAAGGGCTTTCTCCCCAAATGTCTGAAAGGGACGAAGAGTGAAGAAAGGCCAGGCGAAAGGACTGGGTTCCGCGTGGGGGCCGGAGTCGTTTCAGACCTGCAGGGTCTCCTCCTGCAGGGCCCTACGGAGTCCGGCCTTTCTCGGGTCTTCTGAAGCTCTTGCATCCGCTGGACACCCGGCGAGGCGAGTCCCCTAAACAGCCCTGATGAAGATCCGGAGATGTGGTGGTGACGAGATCGATTCATTTGCAGAGAGTGTGGCTTGTTCAGCCTCTTCCTCTCCAGCTCTGGACCCTTTGCGCCCCTGTCACCTTCTCCTCTCCTATTCCTGGGAGGTTGCATCCGGTTTCGTAGTTTTTAAAGTTTACTTCACAGAGAAATATCTCTAAACCCCCAGCCAGAGAGCGGAGTCCTTTTTACTCAAGGAATCGTCTCCCCTTTGACCGTATTTGCGAGGGGAAAGCGCCACCTGCTGGCCAGTCATGGAAAAGAGCAAGCTTTGGGAGTACGAACATCGAATTCGCAGGGACCTTAAAATCCCCGCCAAGCAGAGAAGAGAGTCCCTCGCCCACTCTTTGCAGTTGTGGCGCCAAGGCCTTTTCAGACTCTTTAGAGGCTCCGTGAAGTAGATGTAGACCCCTCTGGTTCAATGGCATTTTCACCGGGGGGTGGAGTGGGGGCAGCTATACCTTGTGGCTTCAGCTACTTTGCGTTTGCAACGGCGTCTTCCCGCAACATCTCGAAAGGGCCGGCGATGAAGGGTCCCGCTAGTACCAAGCTTTAGCAAGCCCCGACTAAGTTGACGCGAGAGACTGGGATCGTTAACTGGCGAGAGAGCTTTCCACGATGTACTCGAAGGCGAAACCCATGTTGACACTTCAAGCAGGTTTGGGGAAACTCGAAGCGCCTCTCTGGCTCAGTCTCGACTCGTTCGGCTCCGCAATGCAGAAAAGGACGCAGCTGCGCCGGGCCCTAGAAAAATAGCGCCTGATTCAGTCCGGGCTGCCAAGAGCAATGTTCCCTCTAAGCTATGGAGCCCTGTGAGCAAAAATTCTACTTTGTGAGCTACTAGCATTAAAGTTGTGAGCAGGTGATTTGGCTACTGCATAAACTAGTTTTATCTGGAGCCATCCCTTTCCTGAGCTAAGACAAAAATGAGTGAGCCAGAGGCTAAAAAACTGTGAGCTAATTCACACTAACTCAGCTTAGAGGGAACACTGGCCGAGAGTTGTCGGCCGCCCCGACTGTCGGGGGGAGGAGAGGGGACAAACAGAAGTCATTTCAGCCTGAGCGTTGGTGGCCCAGGGAAGCCTGCTCAGCTCGGTTTGGGTTAGAAGAAGCGGTCCGGAGTCGAGAAGGCGCCTCCAGGCTACCAAACTCTCCCCCAAAAGGATCCCTGCCGGGTCTAAATTTGGCCGGAAACGAAGAGGGGGCGTCGACGCCCTCTAAGCTGAGTCAGTGTGAGCCAGCTCAGAGTTTTTTTAGCCTCCGGCTTACACGTTTTTGTCTTCGCTCAGGGAGGGAGGGCTCCGGAGCAAACATCCATGCAGCAGCCCAATCGCTCGCTCACCACTTCAATGCCCGCAGCTCACAAAGTCGAATTTTTGCTCACAAGACTCCTCAGCTTTGGAGGGGAGCATGACTCCGATTCCACTCTGTACTCCCGAGGCCATCCAGTCAGTCTCACCCTCCCCAGGGACCCGGAAGGCCCAGAAGGGCGTCCTTAGCACCTCCATGGGCAGAAGAGAGCGACTCACGACAGCAGCTCATGCCCCGCCTGCCACAAAGGCTGCTCGTCTTTCAGGGGCCACTGGACGCTTGCTCTTTTCGACCTCCCTGCCGGGCAGTGTTCCCTCTAAGCTCTCCCGCAGTCGGACAAAAGCAGTCGGCCTTGGGCTCGGCGTCCCACCTCAGCCACCGGCACAGGCGAGGGGACCCGGATGGGACCTGAGGGTGGATGCTTGGGCCCGCATCCCCAACCAGAAGGGACGGTGTCCACACGGGGCTGGCACGGGTCCGCAGGCCACTGGCCCCTCTGACGTCAGGGTGGGAAGGGGCCATGCAGACCATCTAGTCCAACCCCCTCCCCCGTGTCTAAAAGGTGAATCGGCCCCCCCTTCGCCTGGGGGGCTCCAGCCGGGCCCCTGCCCAGGCTCCCGGTTGCTGAGATGGGTGCAGTTCGGTGTCGTGGTGAAGTGTGCGGACTCTAATCTGGGAGAACCGGGTTTGATTCCCCGCTCCTCCACTTGCACCTGCTGGATGACCTTGGGTCAGTCACAAGCTCTGGCACAGCTGTCCTTGAAAAAGAGCAGTTTCTTTCAGAGCTTCCTCCTCCGATGAGAGACCACTAAGGAATACCGGGGTCGTGATGTGGAGGCAGGCAATGGCCAACCACCTCTGAATGTCTCTTGCCTTACAAACCCCACAGGGTCATCATAGAGTCAGCTGTGACTTGACGGCACTCTACACCACCACTGGGCACCGAGAGATGATGCTCAGGCCCTATGAGGCTTTCATTAAGCTCAGTGGAGCATGCAGCAGAGGGAACGAGCACCAGACATCTCCCCCTCCTCCTCCTCCTCCTCCGTCCCTGATCACCAGCCATCCCCGTCCCCTGCGGCGCCATCCGAAAGACAAAGGCCGCTTCCAAGGTCCTTTCGCGACACGAAGCCGCTCTCCGGAGGAAGGCGGCCCATTTGGGCATCCGTGGCAAAGGCGGCGGGGTCTAATCCCCAGTAAGCACACAGAGGATCGGGCCGAGCGCCTCTTTCCAACGCGGCTGACGTGAGAGGAACCATCCCGGAGGAGCGCGCCCATCCCTGGTGGAGAGAGCCGGCCAGGACGCAGCCCGCAGCCCAACACCAGGCACCGGACCGGCTGTGGGTTGCTTTTCCGTGTCAACATGGGAGGGTGGTGGCGGTCGCGGAGATGGGAAGGGTCATTGGCCTGGGCAGAAAGCCCCGCGGAAGGAAACCCAGCCCCGAGGGAAGTCAGGCCGCGCGGTGACGTCGTGTATAGGGTGTGCTCCGCCGGGAGTCCCGGGGAGAGAGAAAGGCGGGCTAAGAACCACGCCTGTGCATAGCAGAAAGAGCTGGTTTCGCAGGTATTTCATCACCTCCTGGCATTTGGATCCCCCTCGTCCTCCCAGGAGCCGGGAGCCGCGCACATGCTTCTCCCCTCCTGCGTTAGGGAGGACAGGGGCGAGGCGAGGGTGCCGGCTGGCTGCGCCCCAAGCCAAAGAAAGCCCCGTTTCCGCCACGCTTTGGTGGGATTTCGCAGACTGAAGAAGTCTGAGGAAGCCTGGAAGGTTGCCCCCCCCCCCGACCTCCTTCGAGTGGGGTCGCCACAAAACTCAGGACGCATCGTTCCTTTATTCCTCGCTCTGCATTAACTGCCTCGCCCAGGAACCGATGAGCATCGCCTTTACAATCACGACGAGTGGCGGAAGAGAAGGGGAACAGGTTACCACAGGGGCGGATGAAGGCTCACTGGTGCCCTCAGCACTGACCAATCTTGGTGCCCCCCCTCCTTTCCACACTGACCCGGTCCATTTTAGTTGTTGAACTGTCTGACCAGGTATACAGTGCAGGTTGCAGCAATACAAACATTTATTCCTAGGACAACACGATATACTGTACAAACTAAACTTTTCACCCTTTCCCCAACTTCGTGGCGCCCCCTTTGGCCCTGGTGCCCTAAGCAGGTGCTTAGTCTGCTCAATGGTTAATCTGCCCTTGGGTCACCATTATTTGTGTGGGGAGCCATTTTTTCTCTCACTGGCTGTGGGCTGAAATGGTTTGCTTCTGCCCCAGTCCTGTAATGCGGGTGTTTGCATGGATTGTTCTTGGTCTTTTGTTTTGTTGCTCACTTTTTGTGCCTCGAGATAGGTCGTGGAGACGTCTTGGAATATCCAGTAATATATATCACACATGTGATTTGGTTTTATTGCACACATTTAATCCACTTACAAATGCAGGAGACGGAAGTAGTCTTCTACATCTATTTGCCCTAATTCTGTTCTTCCCCAAGGGTCTCTTCTATGATCTTTATCATGGAGGGAGCTGGGGGAGAGAGAGGAGAACTTTCTGTGTGAATTGGGAAGACTCCTGAAACAAAAAAGGTTTGATCATTTCCCTTTCACATAGAATTCGGGGGACTAGGGGGGGGGGGACAGGGATCTGTATAACAAAATTCTCTGCTTTTTATGCAAACCAGAATTCTCTGGAGTTTGGGGGGGAAATCCTAAACAATTAAACTGGTTTAAAGCCCATTTTTGTTGCATCGCTCTAGCCCAGCAGCTGCTGTTTCAAAAAGCATACTCTTCTAACTTTTAATAAAGGGTGTGAGAACACCCCTATATAATGACCTTTGTTTTTGTTGTCACTTTGAAGCCTGATAAATTAACAGGGTGGGGAATGAGGAGGAAGAGAATCGCATGAAGATATGAAGAATTTATATAGCTGATCCGTGTCCATAAAGAAAAGATGAAAACATCGATCCTCTGTGTTCTTTTGACCATATTACCATTTGGCAATCCTGTAGGCTACTTCAACTTTCCCAGGACCTCTGGCGCAGGGGCAGGGCTCAAGACCCACTGCAGCAGATGTGTGCATTGTTCGTTGGGGGCGAAAGCAGTTAGTTCTACCAGAGGCAAGCAGGTGTCATTGTGGTACAGGCAGCCCTTGACTGCAAGCATGCACATAATAAGGGAATGTACTTCTGTTGGGTGATAGTGAGATATTGAAAAAATGGTATTTAGCAGAGATAAGATAGTTCAGCAGAGCCAGAGTAAAATAATTCAGACTGAGAGTCCATGTGTGATTAACATATAAAGTTTTTACTAAATTCTAGCATGGGAAGGGTAACTGGGATGAAAATAACAACAGAGCATAATCGGCTATATCCTTACACTACAAAGACAAAACTAGAAGAGGGAGATTATGGCTACTCTTCTTCTTCTTGAGAACACCAAAACAAAGACGGGAAGAGAAGCCATAAAATGGTAATACTCCTTGACACTTTAGTCCCAATCAAATCCCTAGATCAGGGAGAAAATTCCCGGGCTTTCTATATCTAAAGAACATTGGTTACATGAGAAACATGTGACTTCCTGTGAGTAACATAAACAAACATTTAACCCCAAATATACTGAGTGTTTTCAACTTGTAATACCCAACAACTTCTCATAAATGGCAATGGTCTGCTGAGGTCCAGCATCTGCATTTCTCACTCCAAAGTGCCTACAAAGATTTGTTCTTTCTCCAATCCCAGCAGGGATTTATTTGTTTTCAGGATCAGGGCTGGGCCCTGAAATGTGTGAAATTATGAAGGAAGTGTAATTAGACAAGTGCAGAATGCCTTTCCATCTCTCGGAATAACCCACGTCCATCACACATCTAGTAATTGGGAGGAGACATTATTTCAAGGAAAACTTATTACGGATGTGTATATATGAAGCTGCCTTATACTCAGAGGTCATTTCGGGGGGGGATCGCGGGGGATCGCATTTTCCCCGGGTGAGGTATGGGGGGCGGGGCACATGATGAAGCCCCACCCCCTGCTTCCGGCCACCCCGCTTCCAGCCCTCATTCAGCCAGGAGGAGGCAGGAGAAGAGGGAGGGTAAGTTGCTTCCTCCCTGCCTCTCCCCACCCCTGCCTGCCTGGGGCCAGGGAGGGCCTTTGCGGGGCTTCCTTGCACTCCTGCTGGCCTTGCAGGTCCACCACCGGGCTCCTCATGGGGCTCGGCAGTGGAGCTGCAAGGCCGGCGGCGGTGGCCGGGACAATTGGGGGCGGGGTGTGTGGCCTTATGACACACTTCCGGTGATGTCAGGGGGTGTGGCCTTATGACACACTTCCGGTGATGTCAGGGGGTGTGGCATATGCTAATGAGTTATGCTAATGAGTTCCCCTAGCTCTTTTTCTATGAAACGACCCCTGCTTATACTGAATCAGACCATTGGTCCATCAGTATTGTCTACTCAGACTGGCAGCAGCTCTCCAGGGTCTCAGGTAGGGGTCTTTCACATGCCCTGCTACCTGGTCCTTTTAATTGGAGATGCCGGAGATCGAACCTGGGACCTTCTGAATGCCAAGCAAATGCGCTACCATTGAGCCATGTCCCCTCCCCAGCTGTTACCTTTGTATCCTATCCTTCCTTCCAGATGCTCACTGCATGAAATCTGCCAGTGGTTTTCAATCCAGGTATTGCGTAGCCCTAGAAATTCTTAGTTTCGGGGGGGGGGAACCCTGCACCTACCACCTTCAACACTTCTCATTTTAGAAATGGGGGTCCATTCCTATAGGCCAAGAATGACATTGAGCTCAAACACTTGAACATCACTCCAGGCAGCCAGTATTAGATATCTTTGTAGGACATATTGGGACATGACAGGCCTGGTAAGGAGAGCTCATAATAATTCCGAGAGCATCGGTAGTGTGTATGCTCAACCATTTCACCCTTCATTTTAATTTTGACAGGTTTATTCCTTTCAGCAGCCCACCCCCATGCACAGTCACCATCTTACGGGAGGCGGTGATGATATTTGTAATGATAGATGTGAGTCATATTTCAGCAGACCATTCAACAAGTCTCAAATTTGGCTCGAGGAGTGCTTTGAAGTCGGTTTTGCTGATCTGATCAAATCAAAGGCCAAACGCAGAGCCGGCTTCTCGTTCTCTGAACATCAAACACTTCAACCTGTTCACTCAGGGGATGGGCCAGTACAGAGACTGGGAATTTCCCAGGAGGGCTGGTGAAAATGGGATGGGTCAGAAGCCTTTAGTTTGCTTGAAGAAGTCAGGCTGCATGGATGTTAGTTTTGCATTATGTGTATTCCCAGTCACTGCCTCACTAGTACCAACCGATTAGCCAAGATCCTCCTTGGTGTTGTGTCGGACTTGGATTGGTGAGACCTGAGTTTAACTTGCCCTTCATCTAGGAAGCTCACCAGGTGACTTTGGATGAGTCACTCTCTCTTAGCCTCACAGGATCATTGTGAGGATAAATGGAGCTGAGGTGAACTGTGGACATCTTTCTGAGATCCCAGAAGGAAAAGCAAACAAGAGAAGAGAAGAAGAGATTGGATTTATACCCTGCCTTTCACTACCCGAAGGACTCTCAGAGCAGTTTGCAATCCCCTCCCCTTGCCTTCCCCACAACAGACACCCTGTGAGGTAGGTGGGGCTAAGAGAGCTCTTCTGAGAACTGCTTGTGAGAGAACAGCTCTGAAATAACTTGTAACTGGCCCAAGGTCACACCAGCAGCTGCATACGGAGGCGTGGGGAATCAAACCCAGTTCTCCCAGATTAGAGTCCACACTTCTAACCACTAGAAGAAGAAGAGAAGAGATTGGATTTATACCCCGCCCTTCACTACCCATGAGAGAGCTCTGACAGAAACTGCTCTTTTTCAAGAACAGCTCTTATCAGAACTACGGCTTTCCCAAGGTCATCCAGCAGGTGCAAGTGGAGGAGTGGGGAATCAAACCCGGTTCTCCCAGATTAGAGTCCGAGCACTTAACCACTGATGATAGAAATCAGCTTGCCAATGGAAGGACCAGTAGTCACTCAAGTCACTATCAAGTGGTCTGTCTCCTCCTACCAAGCCTTTGCTGATTTTTTTTTTAAAAGGGTAGTATTTGGAAAGATGAGAGTGAATGGGTTAAAAGGTACTGTTTTTCCACTGAAAGAATTTTTTTTATAAGAGGTTGTCAATTGGTTGAACTATTTAATTCAATTATCTTCTTTTAAATGGTTTCTCTGCTGATTAATATGGATAAATATTACATAATCTAAATTGGGGTCATTTAATAAAGATGACTGCTTCCCCCCCTAAATAAGAAAGACCAGGGCTTTTTTTGTAGAAAAAGCCCAACAGGAACGGATTAGCATAATAGGCCATACCCAATAGCAGAAACTAATTAGCATATTAGGTCACACCCCTGACCGTGCAGCTCATTACCCTTTGGCGGGCGGGGGGAGGACCGGGGAGGCATTTAAATGCCTCCCCAATCCTTCCAGGCCCCCCCCCGCCCGCCCACCTTGGAGTTGCGGGGGGGTCGCTCTCCAGGCCTTCCCTCTGTAGCCGTGCACGCAGAGGTTTTGGCTGTAGTGGGCGTGGCCAACTCTGAAGCCAGCCGGAACTCCATTCCTGCGGGTTCCTGCCCAAAAATAGCCCTGAAAAAGACAAATAGTTTCTTTGGAAAACCGTCTTGAGAACATCAGGCTCAAAAATCTACTGAGGTTCTTTTTAAAAATGTCATCTTTCATGGACTGAACCAAGCAAGTTGTGGGATTGTTTCCATATGTTGCCAATTCCTGAGGCAACAAATAATGAATACTTTTTTTAAAAAAAAAATGGAAATTATCCATAGTTAAACACATTGAAGTCTCATTTATCTCAACAGGAGAGATTTAAGAAAAATCAATAAGACTTAATGCTGCAATCTTCATTAATTAATTAATTGATTCATTGGAATCGACACTTTATTGGCCTTGCAATGCCATTTTCTTTTGAGCCCTCCATATACTTGTACTGATGATTTATCACAGTATAAAATGAACTGTATTTTGACTGGCTTTGTATTTGTGCAGTTAGTGGCATTCCACGTGGCAGCTGCCCTGGTAGCCATTGTTCGTGCATGCTCACAATTTATTGGGTTGCTGGGGTTACATATACTCTGTTTTCAGATGGATATTAAGGTTATGTCCATGGTATAAGTATGCTAGAGAGAAATGGATCAAGCCATTTATGAGATCCCTCCCCCCTATATATTTTAGTTATTAAAATATAAATGGATCGTAGGCCAGCAAATACACTTCTTAAAAGCTAAATTCCTTCTTCAGGCTGTGAGAGATCTGGCAGCTTGTGACAAAACAACTTCTCTAATATGGTTTAGCCTGTCCTCTCTCTCTTGAATTCTTCCTTTCTTCTTTTTATTCTTAGATGGAATAGATTGATACTACTGAAGACCTGTAGGTCAGAGGAGTAGAGGCAGACAGACAGACAGAAATGCTCTAGGGTCATGCACAGTTGAAAATCAGCAGCATTTCATGTCATACATGTTGCCTTTAAACCTGTGCAGTTGGCACCATTCATTGTGCTGAACATATTGCACTGAACGTATTGAATGAAACGACAGTTCCCAGGCAGCAGTGTGAGAATATGTGCAGCATTGCAACCCAATTTAGAACATTCAGTGAAGACACTCTGTTACAACAGAGAGGCCAATAAATTGGGCTTGGGATAGAAAAGCCTTGTAACTTTCTTCCAACCGCAGCCAGACTGAGATAATGGTGGGAAAAAACCTCCTCGATAAGTCAATTTTCCCCCTCCGGTTAGTCAGGTGAGGCAGTGGATAGAAGACGACAGTAGTGAAACAGGACAATTTAGAACAGTTCTGAGGGTTGATACAAAGTAAAGATTTTTCAGTTGTTTGCAGCTGTAGCTCACAATTTGAATCAAGCTGTATTTTATGCAGAGGAGTCTCCATCAAAACACACAACTTAAAAGGCCTTAGGTCTGTCCGGATTGTGCCCTGTCAACACATTCTGAAAGGTCCTTTGACATTAAGACATTTCTTTCTGCCATCCTCCAGTTGTGCATCTATTTTTAATCAATGCTAAAGAAAAACAACAACACAGAAATAGCACAACTCGGTTTTGTATGTTACATTCTTCTGAGCCCTACAGCCAAGTTTGAATTCCCTCATCAGACTAAAAACATGACATTCCTGAGATAGACAAATGATGAGCACTCCCAGCAACCATCTAATGAAAGGCCTCCCTCTAGTTCCCCTGGAGGGTTCAGATCCAGTGAAGACACTCTGTTACAACAGAGAGGCCAATAAATTGGGCTTGGGATAGAAAAGCCTTGTAACTTTCTTCCAACCGCAGCCAGACTGAGATAATGGTGGGAAAAAACCTCCTCGATAAGTCAATTTTCCCCCTCCGGTTAGTCAGGTGAGGCAGTGGATAGAAGACGACAGTAGTGAAACAGGACAATTTAGAACAGTTCTGAGGGGTTGATACAAAGTAAAGATTTTTCAGTTGTTTGCAGCTGCAGCTCACAATTTGAATCAAGCTGTATTTTATGCAGAGGAGTCTCCATCAAAACACACAACTTAAAAGGCCTTAGGTCTGTCCGGATTGTGCCCTGTCAACACATTCTGAAAGGTCCTTTGACATTAAGACATTTCTTTCTGCCATCCTCCAGTTGTGCATCTATTTTTAATCAATGCTAAAGAAAAACAACAACACAGAAATAGCACAACTCGGTTTTGTATGTTACATTCTTCTGAGCCCTACAGCCAAGTTTGAATTCCCTCATCAGACTAAAAACATGACATTCCTGAGATAGACAAATGATGAGCACTCCCAGCAACCATCTAATGAAAGGCCTCCCTCTAGTTCCCCTGGAGGGTTCAGATCCACATATAATTAGCTCCTACCATTTTATGAATATGGAATTTACTAATTCCTCTTTGCTCTAGAGATTTCCCTCTGAGAATTTTGACATCACTATGAATTTGTGGGGAGCCTTGGATAGGATGGGAGGGATTACGGTTTAAGGTTGTTTCTCCTGTCTGATTGTTCATTCTGCTTCGAAGGTCATGCTTGTTAAATCCATCAAAGTGCCAGTCAGAACAATTCACAATCTTGTTAAACTGGAGCACTCGGATAGATTTTGGATGATATATTCCCCAACAGAAGATCCCCTAACTTAATCTTTTCTATCCCAAACCCAAATAATCCTTCCTGTCATGATAGAACCATAGTCCCGTTCTATCTGAAGACACAATCGTTTTGGGAAGATGAGAGGTTGCTGTCAGGTTTGTGGTCCTACCTGAATCACCAGGTGACACCCTGTCCGATTCCCCATGCATTCGAAATAAATCCACGTTTGAAGAACAAAGTTAAATTTATTATAAAGCGATGGTTAGATCAGGAACACAAGAATTGTTAGGAATGACTACAAGCCTCATAGGGAAACATAATAAAGGAACTTGAACCAGGTTAGGACCAATGAGTCCAATTCCCGCTGGCGGGAATGCAGCTAAAACTAGCACCCAATTTCTTGGGAACACAACGGTTTTACAACGTAAACACAAGTTCAGTTCTCAGGCATGAGGATACATAATAAGCAAAGCAACGCCATAACTTCATCCCACCTCCAGCTGGTTGACCTTGAGCAGTTCCGCAGATGTAGTAAGCAAAAGACAGTAAACACCTACACATGAGAATACGGGGGGGATGGACAGGGCACAATGTAACATACAGAAAAGAACACCCCACCTTATGGCAGCTTGCTGACATACTGCCCACCTGAAAATACACTTTAACCACCTTCTCCCGGACTGGGCGGGAGACCTCCCGGTTTGTCCGGGAACTTTTTGTGGAATTCTCTGAGCATGTAAGGGGCCCGAATATCCCCTTCTTCCACCCATTCCCGGTGACCAGACTCTCTTAATCACTCAGCCATTTCATGTTTTAACCTGGGTCCTAGACTCAGAACTCTGAGCATGGGATTTCTGTGGTGAATGTCAATAAGTCAAAAGTAGGTTTGCAGCTTACAGAGCGAATGTTTTAAGCATGTTTTTATTTTAAGTTAAAAAAAAATCTTTGTGTTTGTGTCCTTTATAAAGTTTATATCTCTACCACTTGGCATTACATTTTATGACACACATGGCCCAGCCCAACAAGTTCTCATTAAGATCCGGCCCTCATAACAAATGAGTTTGACACCCATGGTGTAGGGGGTTTCCTACTTGTTGGACATTGAGGTATGGATAATACAGATTAATTGGTGTGGCATGTGTTTGTGTAGTCAAGCTTTGTGATTGGGAACTAAAGCTAGTTGTGT
>NW_015164700.1:17466-23770 GCF_001447785.1 Gekko japonicus
CTAATATAATTAAATCAGCTCCTTAATTTCAAATTACAATAAAGGTTATAAATTCTTTTTTCCGACGTAACAAAACAACTCTATTTCACACCCTTATTCCCCCTTACTTATATAACTAGACCATTTCATCAGTATTGGAATGCAATAAAAACCACAAATTCATATTTCCAAAACCACTCCAATTTAAGCCCCTTCATTCTTTTCCTTTCCCCATTTATTGAAAAACAAATTCATCATTATTAAAGACCATCAAATCCTTGTTTCATCAGTATTGGAGTGCAATAAAAGCCACAAATTCATATTTCCAAAACCACTCCAATTTAAGCCCCTTCATTCTTTTCCTTTCCCAATTTATTGAAAAGCTTACTTCCACATTTTTCACTTATACTATCTACATCCATTCTTCATAACTAAATAAGTGATTAAATATGGAAACAACTTCATCATTATTAAAGACCATCAAATCCTTTTTCCAACACTGTTCTATATTACCCCTCTCTTTTTAAACGTCTTAATTTTTTTCCTATGAATCTGAAGTCTGCTTTTCAACCTCAATGCCTCCAGATGTCTTTTCTCTTTACATGGATGCAGTTTTCCCCCAAACTTTTCCTTTTATACTTCCACGTTGTAATTTCAGTCTTGCCTTTCTTTTTTTTAAAAAATATATCTTTATTAATTTTTCAGACATTAATAAAACAAAAACAAACATAAACACCACCACCAACCTACACCAATATTGTAACTAATAATTTCCATGACGCCTGTTCTTAATGACTTGCATAATTTCTGCCTTTCTATCCTACTCATATACACCATTCTCCTGGGTAACTTAATATTTTCTTGCTTATAATCCTGATCAACTTAAAATTCATCAATTAATTTTCATCAAGCTTGCTAAATTCAAAACCATTAATCTGTTGGGATTTCATAGCTGTTATCAAATTCCCACATATTGTTCTTATCAACCAACTTTCCAATCCAAAGATTATTTTACTTAAAGAGTTAACACAAACACTTAATATAGTTGTTATATAAAATAAGTCTGGTAGTGCAGTGTCCTCAATTGCTACAAATGATATATTTGGTCTGTCCCATTATCTCTTAAGTTATACAAAGTAAACATGGGACCAAAGGCCCACATAGTAAATACCTAGCTAAACTATATCACCCATTAACTATATATTCAGGTCACACATTTGCATAAACTAAAAAACAAAAGTATACAACTATTGCTGCATTAGCCTGCATGCTGCCAGATAATTCATATATACTCACATCCTATTAGTGCCTAACATATCTTAAATCCTTTAATTGGCACCAATCTGTAAAGCTCATTTACAGTCATTCTATATTCTAATTCTTTTTTATTCTGGTTTTCCCGTTTTTCTTTCAAATGTCTTTGGTCTTTGTATTCTTTTAGGCTAACTACCCGATTGCCATTCCTGTGTCGCCTTATGTCCAAGTTCATGTGTTTACTATAGCAGTCCTTAGCCTTCCTTAACACTACCATCAGTCTTTTCCTCCTCTTCATCTTCTTCTTTTTCCTCCGGAGGGGGTTTAACAGCCTTTTCTCCCGAAGTCTTGTTTTCATCATTTTCTCCTTCTCCTTCTCCGAAGCACAACTCGATAAATCCAGTTCCTGTAGCTCAAGTTCTGTAGGTAGGTGTTTGATAGCATGCAGGTCTCCTTCTTGCTTGGCTTTCCGCTCATCTTGTCTTTGTATCTCCGTTATTTGTTCTATGTTGCGATTTTCCTCTCCATATACACATCGTGTGTTCCCCAAAATATTGTTCCAAACCGACTCAAGTGTCTTCTCTAGTTTATCTTTTAAACATTTTTGAAAATGGTCTGACCTAAGTTCCAAAAGTATTGCATCCTTTAGCTCGGTACAAACCGCTGCCGGCGCCATTTTCTTCTCAAACTCAACTCCACTTTCGTCTCATAGTCTTAAGGTTTTAGCAATAAGTATCAAAATCCATCTAATAATTTTATAGTCCATACCAACGTTGTTAACAGTACATCTAGCCAAAGTGTTTTTGCCCCGTACCTTTTCGTCAAATTTGGCTTTCCTCACACTTTCCACCGCTGCTTAGTAATGGTTGAGGTTAACTCCAGGGGCGGGGGAGGGTATATCCCACACGCTCTCGGTTTCTCGTCAAGAAGTGCACCCGTGAAGACAAAACAAACAAAGTTTCTTTGTGTTAAGGCATCGTAAAAGAAAAGAAAAAACGAAGAAAAAGGTTTTAAAAGCGGTTGGTCGCTGCTATGAACATGTTTCCATGTTCCTCCACCTCGTCTTCTGCTTCAGGGCAACCGGCAACACCCCCGCGATTCGCCGTCAGTGGGGGGGGGCAGCAAGCCCCCTACAACTTCCTCTCCCTCCAGGAGTGGAAGTGGGGAGTGGAAGCGGGGCTCAACCGCACAAACGGGAGAGCCCCAAAAAGACGTGGGGAGCCGGTCGGTTCGGAGCTCGCCTGAAGCCCGACCGTCCCGCAGCGCCATGAACCGGAAGTCCGTGATCCATCTATCCTTATCTGCCAGTAACACAACTAATTTATTTTGCTCTGACCTCCCTGGCAAACGTTGTAAAATATTTCTAAGGTGCTTCTCCCAAACAGTTACAAATCTTGGGCATCGAAACATAACATGAGCCAGATCTTCAATGGATATATGGTCACAGGAGCACACTCGATCATCAAATGGGATCTTATTGTATCAGCCCTTCACTACTGCCGATTGTAAAATATCCATCCGAGCCCTAGCACGTGCCTTTCTATATTCTGTGACCATTAGGTCATCAAGATAAATTGGGCAAGTTAGGACAAGATATAAGTTGTTTATATAAAGTGGCTGAACTCATGGTACTAAGTAACCCATGATCTACTTGTGAACTTATGTCCAATAATAATTTATTAAGATTATTTAATTAAGCGTCTAGCAACTACATGATCAAACCCCTCTACATATATCCCTGCACATCAGAAGAGCAGCAGCACAAACCTGTACCACAGTTCCTAGCCCCAGAAGCAGATCCTCTGTCACATTCCACCCCGTATAACCTCTTTAGTGACCATGGAAAATGCTAGAGCAGCAGTGCCAGTTTTCCAGTGTGATGAAATGTGAGACAGTGTTGCAGTGGGCCATGGAAGAACTATGTTCACTTTCCCCCCTACTCTCCTGTGAGTAGAGTGCACTCAAGCAAGCCCTTGTTCCTTAATCTAACCTTCTGATCTAGGGTTCTTATGAGGATAAAATAGTCAGTGTGGTGTAATGCTTAGTGTATTGAACGAGAATAGGACCTGAGTTCAAATCCCCACTCTTACAAAAAGCTCATATGACGGACTGTGCTGTAAAAGCTCATAAGTGTGGTGTAAACATGTGAAGGACTGTGGAGGGTCAATGCCTTACAGAGCCAGAGAGCCTTGAGTAACAGGCTGCTCAAAAGGAATTTGAATGGTTAGGGTCAGTTGAGCAGAAAGACTTAGGAACTGACTGCTGATGAGAACTCAGTTTGAGTTTAGCCATGACTGAGAAGAGTTTAAAAATGGACAACTGCTTTGGCTTTTCCCTCCGTTGTTATACAAAACCCACGTTGAAACAGAAATCCCCCTCTGCATTGCATGCTGCTGTCACTTTCTTTAGTCATTGGGGTTTATGGTACCTTCTGCATAGATTTATGGCTGTTCAGGGCGACTTTGCAGTCGGTACAGCATTGCCATGGGGTATTTGAATGTGGTTTTTAGCTGCATCTTTTTTGTTTCAGTGTGGGTTTGGTAAAACAATGGAGGGAAAAGCCAATGCACAATCAGCCACTGACTGAGAACTGAAACAGTTTAGCCCTGACTGAGGATAGTTTAGCCCTGACTGAGAACAGTTTAACACTGATAGAGGACTGTGAAGGATGGCAAGGAAGAGTGGGAGGATTGGTGAAGGCCCACATTTGGCCCAGAAAAAGGGATAGATCTTCTATTTAGAAAAGTGATTCCCTGCCCAGTAGTTAAGAGAGATAGCTCAAAAAGTGGAGTGATCACTGTTGTGTTTAGAGAAGGAATTTGGGTACTTGGTAGTGTATCCCCGCCCTCTGATACCTGGAGAGTCAGTTAAACTCAAGAAACTGAGTGTTTAGGAAACACTGAAACCAAAGCCTCTCACCTCTAAGATTCTAAGTCTTTGTGAAAAACTTTAAATTATCACTTGCTGGAACTATATGAATGTGAAATCACAAAGTTACCTCAGAGTTCATTATTGATTTATCTCAGACATATTACCCCTGATTTCACCTGGCCTTTTCCTCTCTACATTGAATAAAATATTTTGTTTATCTTTGAACTTTAAAAAGCCTCTTCTGTTCCAGTTTCAGAAATTTAAATTAAGAGGGTGATCTTGTCTCTTCCCTTAAGTTCCTGCACTGTTTGTTATTGCTCAGTTGCACAGTCAAGTCCGACTCTCCGCGACCCCATGGACCACATCACACCAGGCCCTCCTGTCTTCTGCCATCCTCTGGAGTTTGCTTAATTTTATGTTTGTTGCATTGATAACACTGTCTAACCATCTCATCCTTTGCCGCCCCTTCTTCTTTTACCTTCAGTCTTTCCCAGCATCCATGTCTTCTCCAGTGAATGTTCCCTGCACTGAGCCAGTAGCAAAATGCAATTAAGTGACAGGGTGGGACAGCCATAGATCTTCAGAAAGGAAGAAAACAGATAAAGGGGCTGCTCAGCCAGAAAGAAGGAAAAGAAAGAGGGGAAATCCTGACTTTGAGTGAGGGAACAGGGCTAGGTCATCATAGCTCACTTTGGGCCAATCATCCAGTCTTAGCCTAGCCTATGTAATAGAATTGTTACACTGGTAAAATGAGAAAGGGAGAACTATATTCTCTGCAAATGGCATGGAGGAAGAAGGGGACAAAGATATGCTAGATAAATAGATATATGCTCCTCAAAAATGCATTTAGGAGGGGAAATATATAAAAGACAGACAGATATTTTATAAGATTTTCATCCTGCCCCTTCCTCAGAATGGGGCTCAGGGTGACTCACAATATGACAATACAGTAGCAATAATAAAACCATAATTCTAATAAAATCCAATTAATTTAATGCAGCTTTTGGCATAAAAATCCACTGTGTTGTTAGTAGAGTCCACCAGAATTACATTACTGAAATGCTTGTTGGAAAAACTCTGTCCTACATGCCCTGCGGAATACAGACAAGTCTTGCAGGGGATGAGTCTCCTCAGACAGTGCATTCTGTCAGGCCAGGGCCACGCTGGAAAAGGCCCTCACCCTTGTCACACTCAGAGGGGTAAATCGAGGGTCAGGCAGTAGCAAAAGTCCATGTGTGGCTGAATGGGAGGGGTGATCATTTAGATATGACATTCACAGACCATTTAGGGCTTTAAAGGTTAACACCGGTGCCTTGAATTTGACCTGGAAACCAACTGGAAGCCAGTACAGTTGCTGTGAAATGGGCTGGAGGTGTGCAAGCCACACTGAATTGGTCAGCAGCCTGGCAGCTGCGTTCTGAATAACCTGAAGTTTCCAAAGATCCTTTAAGGGCAGCCCTATGTAGAACAAATTGTAGTAATTGAGTCTGAAGGTGACCACTGCATGAATCACTGTGGCCAGGTCAGACCCAGACAAGTAGGGGGACAACTGATGGACCTTGTAGAGATAGCAAAAGGTTTATCTTGCCACTGAGGACACCTGCTTGCCCAAGGTAAGTGAAGCATCCAGCCAGACCCCCAAACTCCTCATGGAATTCACTGAAATTAAGTTGGACACCATCCAGAGTAGGCAGCTGCAGCCCCCCTTCAGCCTGGCCCTCCCCAGCCACAATACTTCAGTCTTTTTTTTTTTTGGCCCCCCAAAGGGGATTTTTTAATTACATTTTCTAAAGACTACAAATCTACAACGAAAATAAGGAAAAGGAACTACAATTAGGGATAAAGAAAAGAATACCCACTACTATCTAAAATCCCAAGAGAGGAGATCCTCAAAATCGCTTAAGTACAAAGTCAGTTCTAAACTCGCTAACATTTTTTTGAAGTCAGATCTGCTAATACAACTTTTGAATCTTAAATTAACTGTTAAAAAGAAAACCCCCAAAGCGTCTCGTTACTATCAACCCTGTTCAAAGGCACAATACAGAGTCCTTCAGCCTTCATTTCTTCTTATCCTGTCTTCTCCAGAAGACCCCAAGTCCAGCTTGCCACTGGACTTACTGTCCTCTTTATCATCTTTCTCTTGCTCGCCAATCTGGATTTTCAAAAAGTCCTGTGCTTTGGAAACAGAGTCAATCTTTTC